>NC_092058.1:18882736-19182736 GCF_039877785.1 Chaetodon trifascialis | reverse complement strand
AAGTGTTTATATGCAGAGAGGAGGAGACACATTTCAATGCTTTTCCAACAGACCTACTGACAATGATTTAATTGATATGTTTATCATCAGCTTTTCAGGAGAATTCTGCTTTTGTGCCACAATGTTTGCAAGATTGTGATCTTCAATAAGATTTCAGTTATCAAAATAACACTCACATCAACATTTTTGACTGCTGGCCTCGACTGGCTTTGATTTCCTGTGCCACTGCTTTTCTGACCCGGTACATTGACAATATCTGTCCTGCCAGACACAACAAGCAGGAGCAGCTTGCCTGAATATGAATTTATACTGGCTGACAGCTATCAAAACAGTGGATTTAGCTGCTGGAAGAAACAGCGAAACACATTAAAAAGTATGCAAATGGTGATATGATCTGAGTGGACTCTGGTGCCCCTGACATCCACCTCCACCTCCACCTCCCACTGTCAATTTTCCCCTCAGGCTTTCATTTGTTGAGCCATATCCAAACAGTTCTCCATCAGATTACGATAATTCTCTGTTGTAATTAAAAATGACATTCTGATAAAACTGACTCACGATTTTCAAACTGCGACAGGGAGCCATAGCTGTAAGAATACACCGCCAAGTGTTTAGCATTTGAATAAGTGAACTCAAGTAGGAAGAGATTTTAACAAATGTGTTAATCAGTGAATCCAACGCTGCAAGGCAGCTTTGTTTTAAACTTGATTGTTTGGGCTGATTAATCCATGTGTATTTGTGAGGCATTTTAATGAGGGGTACAGCAATGACAAAGAACGTTTTTATTGAATTTTCCTGTGGTGAGAATGTGTGATAAAACATATTATCATGGATTTATTTTCTACATCAATGTTTAGATAAATCCATCAATAAATCAGATTTGCTGAGTATTAAAGAGATTATACAGCATCCTCTAATTTCTGTATCTCTCTCTTTGTGTGTGTGTGTGTGTGTGTGTGTGTGTGTGTGTGTGTGTGTGTGTGTGTGTGTGTGTGTGTGTGTGTGTGTGTGTGTGTGCAGGTATGCAGCAGCAGTGCAGGATGGCTCCCAGTACTTTGTGCTCCTCATCATCACAGACGGTGTCATTTCTGACATGGCCCAGACCAAAGAGGCCATTGTAAATGTAAGAATGGGAAACTGGGGGGACACACCATCCTACATAAAACTAGACATGTTTTAGTTTTATCTGCTTCTTAAGAGGACAGTGCTGTGAAATCAAGGGCTTAAAGCAATAGTTTGAAATTTTGTGAAATAGGGGATTCCAGAAGATTGATGCCACGCTCCTCTCTGTAGGAGAAATGTGAAGCTACAGCCAGCAGCCGATAAGCTTAGCTTAGCATTAATAGTGAAAACAAGGGAACAGCTATCTTGTCTCTGTCCAAAGATAATAAATTCTTTGCTGGTGGGTTGGAAACCTCATGGTGACACAAGTCTGTTAGAAAGCTTGCAGCCAAGAAAGAGTCCAGCAGATAACCTCTCGTAACACCACAGCTTGTCTTTTTTCCCCTTCAGTCATTATACAGATCAAACAAATGAGATACAATGTGTTAATTAGTGAGCTCTAGAGGTGCTCACAGGGAGACTTTTCTTATCTTCAGACAGAGCCAGGCTAGCTGCTTCCCCCTGTTTTCAGTCTGTATGCTAAGCTAAGATACCCGTCTGCTGTCTGTACCTTCATTTTTACTGTACAGTCACAAGAGTGGTATCCATCTACTCATCCTAACTCTCTGAACGAGAGCATATTTCCCAAAATACCAAACTTTTCCTTTAAACTGACCAACAAACCCAAAATTATTTTCAATTAATCAGTCTATTAAAAGCCAAGAAGTAGTGATAAATGTCCATCATAATTTCCAACAGCAAAAGGTGACATATTTAACATGTTTGTTTGGTTTGATCAACAGTTTAATACCAGAGGATATTCAGGTCATAATGATACTGTATCAAAAAAGAAAAATTAAAAAAATAAATCCTCACATTTGAGGAGCTGAGTACTTGCTTAATGTACAGTATTACTTCAACAGTTGGTTGATAATCAATATTGATGTCAGTTTACTGTCAGTCCTTTAACTGATTAAATCAACTAATTGTCTCCACAATAATAATATTTTTCTCTGAGCATGGAGGTACTGTGTCTCTGATTAGCTGGAGCGTTCCCTCTCAGGCAAGAACATGTGGCCCAGATGTTCTCTGCAGTTGTCACTCTGATTCAGCCGCAGCATGTGACAGCAGCACTTCAATCTGTAAAGATAAAGAATTACCATAATGGCTTCACATAACTGCAATTTTTGGGCTGTAATTGCTTGTTTCAAAAACTTTTGCCGTGCGTAGAATACTCTAAAGCTCAATATATCGACTAATGATTTACCTGACAACTGCGCCGAAGTAGCTCCACGCCCACATCCTGTGAAAGAATCCTCCACTGTCCTTAAGTTAAGGTGCAGGTGTTTGTCCGTCTCACCCATGAAGATAGTGAACATATTTATAAAAAAATGCAACGTTTGAAAAAATGCAGCTGCATCTGTAAATAAAAACACAGCATTGCGCTTTATTCCCCTGAGCTTTCCGCAAAACCTGCCCTTTTTTCCAGCTTTCGATAGCAGGTGGATGGCTTCCTTTCCTCTTTCTTGGTCTCTTCCTCTCCTCTCCCCTCCTCCTCCTCCTCCTCCCCTTCCCGCCGCAGGCACAGAACACCCAGCAGACTGGATTTAAAGGGAATTTGCGACTGTTAGTCAAAACATTAGAACAGCCACACCTTCCTTTTAAGATCTTGCCTGCTGCTCTATCTCACTGCCTTCACTCTGACTGTCTACCGATGCTTGCTGCTTCCACCGCTTTCCCTTTTACTCCCCACAGATGCTGGGCAAGGTAGGACACGCTGCTGAGGTTATACAAGTCTTTCCTCATATTTATTCATGCTGGAAGGTATCTTCAGCAAAGAGCGGGGTTGAGAGGTGGTCAGAGTGAGCACAAATCTCTGTACATTGAGTATGAACGTGTGGAGTGGGCTTGCCTTTGTGCATGCAAGTGTTTTGTGTGTTTCAGTGATACAGACCCATGTGGGGGAACAAAGGGGGTTTATCAGTCACAACAGAATCTGCTATACTACAGAAACCCACCTGTCAATCATTCAGCATCCCCCTCCTCTGCTCACAACTGGGTCCCTCTGCCACCTCTGCCTCTTTTTCTCTGCGGAGCTGTGAGACTCCCTCACTCACAAGTACAAAGACTTGTGCTGTCTCTCTCCATCTCTTTCCCTCTCAGAAATCTAAATCTCTTTGTCCTCATCTGCTCTCTCCATACATCTGTCAGCATTCAGACCATAAGAAAATCATCTGCTGTCTTTGATTTCTTCCTTTTCTCATCTTCTACTTGTTATCTGTCAGTGCTTTGTGCTTGATCTCTGTGTCAGTGCTATCACCCACCAAAAGTCCCCTCACAACCAGTTTACCCCCGTTCACTTTGGATTGGATGCATGACTTTGCTGTGTAGGAGGTAATGGGATACCTAGTGATGTGAAACCAAGAAAACCAAAAACACCTTGATATATATAGAGCAGCAACAAGTACAGTCCTCTCCATGAGTGGAACAGACGACACAGCCTATTGCTCTGTACTGACTATTCACTGCATTCAACCATTATTTCAGATTCCAGCTTTGATACTTCTTACAATAACTGAACCATTTGTTAAATCCTGCTCCCTTAGTTACTGTTGCTACATCTACATCAAGCTTTCACACTAGAAACATTTGCAGTTACATTGATAATGGTGGCTTATATGCCATCAAAATTCTATGTTATTTTTGAACAAATGAGTCGTTGATTTCAGATATTCATTTCAGACAGAAGTAGTTTCTCATTTGTCGATTTTGCCAGCTGAAAAAACAACTGTCCCCTGTTGTAGTCAGCTAGCTAACCGTGGGAAAGTTTACTCCATGAGTTGGCCGAAGTTGAAGCACCCACTCCAAGTATGAGGAAACAGAAAAGACCTCGACTTCGTACATAATGTAATTTTGTAAGCGGTGTTTCACTTTTAACAAGGAAAAAGACTTGTGATTGAAGTGATGCAATTACCAAATGCAACGCTATCCCAGATGATGTTGGCCACTCTGTTCACTCTGACAGCATCCACAAACCGATTTCCACAAAGTACTAATGTAGTAAGTGACTGGTGTGCTCCTTGGCCTTAAAGGTTAATACTCAGCTACTCCCCTAAGTAATATTAGTAATCTAGTTACAGTAGCAGGGCCTGCTACACCAGAGCAGATAAGCAGAGTTTTAAATCAATTCTTTACACTTTTGCTCTTGCATATTGGATTATTAATGACATTTAATCAAGCAATCCTAAAGGAGCTGCATTGAAAACAGTATTAAAGTCAGAAACAGTAAATAAAGCAACAAAATACAATACCTTAAATGACACTTGCTTAATGTACGTTGTTACCTGCACCAAGATTTTTCTTTGTTTGTTTTTTATCCTGTTAATCAGCAGTATATCTAAATTTGCGTGGAAAGTTGGGCTATGGAAAAAGAAATGATGTTTATTTTGAAGTTGTCCCTTTCCATTATATTCATCTGGCATAAGCTGGAGCTGCAGAATTATTTTAATTCATTTATATTCATAACAAATCAAAAGAACTGTGCTGTCTTGGCAGAGGTATGTGCTCTCTGGGTGCGTTCTTGTTGTAACATGAATGTGATTAAACTGATTCAAGATTACAGTTATTAAAGTAAAAGAACTGAAGCAGCGCAAGTAAAGAAACTGAGCCTCTACTAAAGGAGATATTCACCAACAACAAAAGTTTATCAGGATGAATTCAGTGTCTACATGAATACTAAAGTATGTGACGGCATTAACATTTATTCTAAAACATAAGCGTTAATTTGCATTAAATCCTTAATGTCCTTTCAACACAGTTCAGTCTGTCAACATGTGAAGGATAGAGAACTGTGTGACAGCTGCTCATTATTCCTGATGTTCTGTACTAACATATGTGCTATTCTTAATGCCAGTTAACAGCTAATATCTGCACTCAGTGGTCGCTGTTTTTTTAAATGTCCTCAATCCGCTGCTTTAAGATCTGAGACAGCCAATGAGAGATGGTCTCGTGACTCAGGTGACCCCTGTGCTGACAGGCCTCTCCAAACATATATCCATAAACTTGTTGGTGTGTGGCCACACATGCAAGAGCATACACACACCCATCAAAGCTTGCACATGGATGACATTTGGATTGAAGCAGCACATTTAGACTGAGTTGTGGACGTAATGAATGCTGATTGATGCTTTGTTTTGTTGTCTCATTACACTGGATCTCGCCTGCCAGTCAGGGCGACAGGAGGATGGCAAAACTGGGGCATGGTGGATTGCCAGGTTATTTTTGGTGGCATTTGATGTTCAGATGTGTGCGCATGTCTCCAGCTCCAGTGTTTGTGTGTGTGTGTGTGTGTGGGAGGACAGGCACTGACAGGAGTTGTGTTTAACACTGATAATCGCGTTGATGTGCTGCAGCTGAGGTGGCGTCAACAGAAAGTGCTCTCAACCCTGTGGCAAAAGAGGTTGCCTGATTTGCCGCAGTACATTTGTCTTGTGCTCGAGATAAAACTGCACTTGTTATGAGTGCTTTGTGAAAATACATGACTGCAGAAAACTCTTTACACATAATCGCAGCTTAGCCGTTAAGCATTGATGGTGACATCTATCCTGAATTTGCAACAACAGACACTAAGCTGGCCTGTCAGAGAGTGATGCAGTCACTGTCACCCAAGCACAATGTAAAGAAAAGCACTTAAGTTGCACATAATACAAGTCAGATGCAAATCTTTTGAAGAGACTGAAAGAAGCTGTTTTGGTTGAATTGTTTACAGAATACACACAGTGTGTAATCATGTACTTTACAAGGGCTGCTTTGGCTAAAAAATCAATATTAGAATATACATTTTTGATAATGATCAATGTCATCAATGTCTCAATACAGCAAACACATGCAAATCACTGTAACCACATGTAAATCTATTTTACTGATGTTCAATGTAATCAACCATTATGTCAGAGAAAGTCCTCATATGTAAACCTGTAAAGTTTTTAGTGTCACTTTTGTTCAGACTGAAATATCTCAACAGCTATTGGATGGATTTCCATGAATTTTTGTTGAGACATTCATGGCGCCAAGAGGATTACTCGTACTGATTTCGGTGATCCTCTGACTTTTCATTGAGTCCAACCAGTACCTGTCACTTATCTCAGTATCTACTTGATGGATTGGTACCAAATCTTAGACGTTCATTGTTCAGAGATGATCCCCTGCCTTTTCTTATTGTGCCACTTTTGTGTGAAATGTCTCAATAAATTGGTTTGCCAAATTTCAGTTTGTCCGGTCCTCTGGTTCATGACCAAATACCTCTGAAAATAATGACATTCCCATCAACTCTTTGCTGATTAGCAAATGTTTGCATGCTAACATGCTAAACTAAGACTGTGAACATCAACATCTCATCGCAGTGCAGTTTGACATCGGACAGTCAGCATACCATGATATCAAACTATTTGCACACCCTATCAGTTTCATAGATGTTGTCATCTTTTGCTGTTTCAATGAAGAGTTTGCTTTTGTTCAGCGACAGTACACCTCCACAGTAAGGAGACTATCAGCAGTGTTATCTGACTTGAGGTGTGGCTTGGGAGTGACTGGGCGGGTGACTGAGGACGGTCGCTGTACTGATTAAAGATGGCACCTCCTCCCTCTCCCTCCTCTCCCAGCTCACAAATGCCACCATGCCAGATCTGCCACATGAGACCATGTCAAGGTTTCTGCCACCAGAATCATCAGTTTTTTCCTTCGTGTGAGCAAATGTCTCTTTTTTTGCCTCAACCAGCTTCTTAGAGTTTGCCTGTGTAATGTCAAAATGCGGTTCCTTTTGCAGGTCAGTGTTTTGTGAATCCAGGCTGGGATTCTGGGGATGAATGTGATTGCTTTTTAAGCTGTCAGAACAGCTTTAGTGCTGACACAGCCGACCTATTGGCCCGGTATCTCTTGGGACACTGTTAGCGTTGTCAGTGAGTTTAATCTCCACTCCCCAGCCTGATAACCAGCATTCAGTGGGCAAACACAAATTGTCAACACAAGATAAGAGTCAGGGAGCATTCACATGACAGAAAATTGGATTTGGGGACATAAAACATCAAGAATAAGGAAAGCAGAGACAAAAACAAGTTTCTACTGATGCATCTCCCCAGTTTGCCCTCTTCCTCTGACTTCCTGTCTCTAACTCGCCCTCTAATTCTCTCTGGAGGCCTTGTCTTATTAAAGGCCAATCAGGTAGTTAAAAGGTGAAACAGAACATTTGTGTGGTTGTAACCTGCGTGGGTGAACACGTAACTGCTATAATGTCTGAAATACAGTAATGAGTGCGACAGGTCAGTGGTGATGTGGGCGCGCTTCTCTCCTCTCTTTTAATAAAGAAATATGCACATGTGTATGTTGAAACAAAAAAATATTTTTACTTCTCTTTTTGCATTTCTCTGCAGGGTGCCAAGCTTCCTATGTCCATCATCATAGTTGGAGTGGGTCAGGCTGAATTTGACGGTATGGTGACATTTTATTTTAACTGTTGCATAAATGTAACTAGTAAATATTCAGGTAATATAATATAATGTAAGATAGAAAGAAAACATATTTTAAAACGTTGGCAGTTCATCAGTTAAACTGATTAAAACAGGAGAAGAGCAACAAATCAGTGACATTGTAATTCATACAACTTGCAGTCTATTACTGTTACAGCCAGCGTTAACCTCTCTAACACTAATTCAGTGAAATGCCCGAGACAAAATTACTGTACAAACTCATTCGAGTCAGCAGAGGAGGGAATGCGTAGGTGGATGCAGGCATAATTGTAGAAGAAATGGCTGAGGTTAATTGTTGGGTTTGCGTTGTTTTGTAGAGATGATTCTAAATTGCACAGAGGCTACAATGAAGGACTTATTAGTTTATTAGACACGCAATAGAGACAGATTACAGCTTCAGAGCTTAATGTCGTCTCTCCTTTACTAATGTTAATGCAAAACTTTATGGTATTAATGTGATGCACAGTAAATAAACCTTTACATAAGTTGTGTATCAACATTGTCCCTGTTCTAAGGGGAGCTGTCTTTGCATAGTTCTCACACTGTGTGTATTCATGCATGTGCGTGCGTGCGTGCGTGCGTGCGTGCGTGCGTGCGTGCGTGCGTGCGTGCGTGCGTGCGTGCGTGCGTGCGCGCGCGTGCGTGCGTGCGTGCGTGCATGTGTGTGTGAACTTGTGTCTTCCAGCTATGGTAGAGCTGGATGGTGATGACATCAGGATCTCGTCCCGGGGGAAACTGGCAGAGAGAGACATTGTTCAGGTGACTGCCCTTTACAGCATGAAAGGCAATGTCCCTTATGCAGTCTTTGGCAATGAGATACAGATCACTATTTATGAGCAGCAGCATTTCCAGTGATTCACAGCATGTGTGTGTCATATTTTTACATTTGCGCTGTACACTCACACTGTTACCTCCATTGTGCTGGGACATTAAAATGTCTGTTTTTGACAAAACACCATCTGTTGGTACTGACAGCCCTAACAGATTAGGACATCTGTGTGGTTCCTATGAATTCCTCTGAGAAGAGCGCGCTGAAAAGTTTGATGTGTTGTGTCACAGGGAAACTTTGTGCATCTTATTCACAGAACTGCCAAGGTGTTTCCACCGACTGATCACCTTTCTGTGTCTGTAGTGTCAAAACTCAAGAGTTAATTAGAAGCAGAAGTGGGGCAATACCCAATGCAATTTATGGTATTTAATGGTTATTTGTAATGGTTGTGTTGGCCATCATCCACTGCTCTTATTTAATCATATGATGGGATGTGTGGCCTACCACCTCTGCTAAACAAATTCCCAGGGGAAGCCTTGACGTGCTATGACAAATAATACAAAAGATGGGAAAATCCAAGGTAAGCCTGCCTTTATCAGACCCTTGTAGAAAAACATATCTTTTCACTTGGGCTCATTTATTTCCTCTCTCTCCCGAGGGAAGCCAGAGCACAGGATTAGTAACAGATCAGCATCCTGAAGCTTGCAGGATCTGGCAAATGTTGATTAACATGGGGGCTTAAACATGAGCCCCCTGGATTTCTCCTTTCAGTGTAGCACCCTGCTCCCAAAACCTACTTGCATACATTGTCAAAAGTATTTAGAGCTTTTCATGAATCACTACAACAGCCCCAAAACCACACATGGCATTATTGTGGACAGAGGAAACCATATGCTGTCAAGTCCTGTGTGTATTCTTTATCCACATGAGCATTAAGTTACTACTGTACATAAATATACTGATATTACACCATCTTCTCTTCTTCCTCAGTTTGTTCCCTTCAGAGATTATATGGACCGGACTGGCAACCACGTGCTGAGCATGGCTCGGCTCGCTAAGGACGTGCTAGCAGAGATCCCCGACCAGTTCATCTCTTACATGAAGAGCCGGGGGATCAAACCCAACCCAGCACCACCCCCCTACACACCGCCTGGACACACACACCACACACAGATCTGAAGCCCTCCTCTTGGCTGTTCACTGAGGACTGACAGCATGCAGCAGCCACTCAGAGTCCAGTGGGAACTCTCTGCCTCCTGTTTTTCTTTTTTTTTTTGGTGCAAACTGGAGCTGACGCACCAGGAAATGGGTGATGAATTTTGTGCCATATACTCAAAGTGACTACTGGAGCAGGACTTTTTATTTTTGGTTTTCTGTGATATATTTATTTGGCTGATTTCTCTTAAAGAGAGGCTGTAAACTTTCCAGGACTCATTGGTGAAAGCCTTTTAAGCGACACCGAGGCAGTGACTGTTTCACGTCTGATTTGACAGCAGGTCGGTTCAAAAAGGTCATGTTGTGGTTGAAACTTGTGCCTGTTTGTGGTTGTTTCTCTAAGTGTATCAGGACACGTGAACTTTGACCTAAGCCTTCCTCGTCATCAGTGTGGCCTATTTCAGTGATATTTTTTAGACACCTTATCCCTTCTGGAATTAGTTTTTTATATTTGGAGATTATCTCTATATCTGCTAATGCATTAGTTATGAAGGAGGATCACAGTTGACTACATTGAACATTAATCAGGATTATCATACCATGAGGTGTCACGTCTTCTCTTGTTTATTAGGCAAATGTTTATAAGAGCATGTTGTATGAGAATTTAATTCCCCATATCTCAATATATTTATTCTCGAATGTTATTCAGAGTGGCATGGACATATGATAGAGGCTTTATCCATTTTGAAGTGGTTACCAGTTATTTTTAAGTGATCGCATATAAAAAGCACAAGACAAACTCTCTTTATACCAAGGGCAAGATTATGGCGCTGCTGCCAGGGTAATCATATTTAATCATTTTGTTCCTAAGAAAGTACCCAATTTATTCATGAAAGTCAGGTATCTTTGTACTGCAGCTGCAATTCAGCATACTGACCGAGGCTTGTTTAAGGTTGTCATTCAGTGAGGATGAATTCCTGTCATTGAGGGACGATGTTACACAGGAAGAACATTAACTGCTTTCTCATAACCTCTGTTTCTTTCTATATTTATAATCCACAAAAAAGTACATTTTGTATGATACAGTAAAAACCACTTAAGTCAGACAATGAAACAGGACAAAGAAATAATAATAATAATAATAATAATAATAACAACAACAACAACAATTACAACAACAACAACAACAACAACAACAACAACAATAATAATAATAATAATAATAATAATAATGATAATTCATACTTGTCATAGCTGGAGTACCAACCTGGAAAAGTAGGCAACTGCTCCACACTTATTTCTGCTAATTTAATTAATTGTCTTTTTTGGTAATATATACCAATAAAGCACAATATACACGCAAAGTAAGGGTCCTAAGGCAGTGATTATTCAAAATCTAGTATTCATACCTCTCCCTTATCAGTTAATGCATCCATTAATATGCATTATACACATGTTTCCTATTAATAAAATAAATGTGTATTTTAGGAAATTGAAGGAACACTGGTTAGTTTATGTAAAATGATTTGAGGGAACTGGAGGAACATGGTGATTAATTATGGCCCATATATAATTTCTACCCCAGAACCTGATAGCGGGTTAATCCAGCCCTGATACTACCCTCAAACACACCAGCTCTGCACCTCTGAGACTTCCATGTCAGCGCAAATCCGTACGCACCCAGCGGCCACATAACCCCCATCATCACAGACATCACACTGTGACGCAGTGCGATCACAGCCAGTGTTCCTCCCTGGAGATTAACATTTTATACAGCCGAGTCCTTGCCGCAGTGTATTACAAGCCTCTGGTGGGAGATAGTTCACAAGTGGTCTCGAGAGTTTCAGGATTTATGTTCATTACATTCAGTACATAAGTAATTCTCTCATGTGTAAACACATTAACAATCTGTCTGTACCACAGGGTAAAGGGGGATCCTTTTGTGCTAATCTTAGTTTTCTCTAGCCTCTCACCATCTGTGACATCAGTTTAGTTTGAAGAAACAAAAACAAACTGGCTTTCACATAGCAAATCTCATTTCACCACATAAGTAACAAAGCTTGTAATTTGAGATGCATCTTTGCGCAGTGATGCAACGATATCCCTGACGGTCCAATGACGTGTCACCTTACAAAGATACAGAGACCATGCTCTAAAAATGAAGACATTTAAAGGGAATATGATCCTTATAGGGATGTTTTAATCAGTATGCACACAGGATACATAAGTAGGATGATAACAGCCACAAGGAGGGGAGAGTTTTTCATAAAAGTACAGAATACAATGTCACACTGAAATCTCCTTTTCTCTACCATCATCTGACAAACCACATCCAGCCCTGACTCTAAAGAAGTTGGGATGCTGTTTAAAACATATAGTCAACTGAAAACAGTACAAAGACATTACATTTCATGTTTTAGCTTATGCTGCAACATGTTTCAGACACGTTGAGACAGGAGCGACTAAAGACTGGGAAAGTTGTGGAATGCTCCAAAAACACCTGTTTGGAACATTCCACAGGTAAACAGGCTCATTGGTAACAAGTGACAGTATCATGATTGGGTATGAAAGGAGCATCCTGGAAAGGCTCAGTTGCTCACAAGCAAGGATGGAGAGAGGTTCACCACTTTGTGAACACATGATTGAATAAAGGATGTTACTACATGGGCTCAGGATCACAGTTTGTTTGTAAATGAATTCATTCTGTTTTTATTTATGTTTAACAGCATCCTAACTTTCTTGGAATCAGGGTTGTGGTAATTCTGCTCAAACTGGAGATTTAATGTTTCTTTCCTGCTTGTTTTGTTTTTCTTTTAGAGTGCCATAGTTACACAGCTACATTATTAGCCTTTCGACTTCTGGCTCCGCGCTGAAAGGAACAGGACACCCTAGTAAAAAATCATACAGTAGACGGAGAAAGGCTAGAACTGAAGGCAGCCATATGCATGCTGCATAAAAAGGGATTTTCATGGGATGCAGAGCCTGCATTTACTTAGTTTAATTGAATGTCAGCCACATCAGCAGTGTGCAGTATCCCCAACTATCAGATGGATTGTCATGAAATTTAGGTTCACATGTCTTTGTCCCCAGAGGACGTGTCCTCATGATTATCATGATTTCCTGACTTTTTCTGTCGTGTCAGGTCAGGTCAAAAATTCTATTTGTCCAGTACCTCTTTAGGACCAAGAACATAAATGACATCAAGACATTAGCATTGTCATTCCGAGTATGTTAGCATGTTAATATTAGCATTTAGCATAGATATAAACTGCTACTAAATTTTACTTGTAGTTTTTCCATCTTTGTCACTGTCACCACAGCCGTTGGTGTTCTCTTCATAAAATGATCCAGTTTCACTTGGTTTTGCTTACTGCTCTGACCTTCATGCGCCCCTCGTTGTAGTAGAGACTAATTGAACACTAAAACAATGCTCCAATGAGTATAATAGACTGTAAAAGGTGTCCTTTCCATGCAGAGGGTGAATGAATCTGAGCTGAAAATGTTCCATTCAAATGTCTCATGTAGCAAACTACAGTACAGACCTTAACGATGTGAAAGGCAGTCACTCCATCTCATTTAGCCCTGTATTGGAAAGCAGTTCAGGTGGACAAGTATGGCTCTTGGGTGGAGGAGAGATAATGAGGTGATGGTGGTCAAAATGGCAAACAGCAGTTTGCTTGTAAATCTTTGTATAAGAGAAGAAATGGTCAACAGCAAAAAGATAAGAGTAGACTTAGGATATAAAGTGTATTCTCATTTACAATGGTGTCGAGATACAAAACAAAAGAACAGCAGACAGTGAAACAGTTACATACAGATTAATAACATGCTGTTGAGTAACATAGGAATGAAATAGATGAAATAAATAAAAGCATCCCAACAGCACTTTATCCTCGAGAGCAGTGCTCATTGTGTATGTTTATATATATTTTCAGGAATAATGCTGTTTTGAAGATATTTATTTATCTATTTTTGGAGTTTGTATGACAAGCCATCACACCCGTTTCTGTCATTACAGTGACTTCATATCCTCTTTAAAGCCCTGATTTTATTAGTATGACGGATTGACTGCATGTTTTCTTGGGGTACATTGGAGAGTTTTTACCCACAGTGCTGCCATCTGTAAAATAGGAACCAGCCCAACCAGATTACATGCATGTCAGTGCCAAACATGGCAGTGAGCTCTGTGGACTGTTTGCTATTTCTTCTCTCTTGTGCCTGGTTCTCCAAACACTTCTTGTCTCACCAGTGGTTAAAAACTGTAGCTAATTAGCATGTTACAGTTAACACTTTTTTAAAATTCATTTTTTGTTGAATCCCGCAGTTTCTCTTTGTTGTTTATATCTCTTGAGTTTTCTGATTTGCATGACTCTCTACTTTCCTTTAAATGGGTTTTTATTGTACATGATTATTGTCATATGGTGGGTTGTGAAATGCTTTGTATTGGATTGCCTTAACGGAAAATTAATTAAAAAATGACTACTTTTATAAAAGTTCTTGGAGTGTTGTACTTTGATTTTTGTACTCAGTGATTTAATTTGTTACTTAAAATACAGAAGAACGGTGAGGTTCATTTTAAAAATGGAGTCAGGCTGCTGGTGACTGATTAGCTGAGTGCTAACTGCTTGAGGGAAACTCAAATAATAAACTCATAATTTCACATTATTCATCACTTTCACAACATTTCTAAAACTTTAAAAGAGTCACAGAACAGATCATCCTGTCTGGAACAATATGGCAAGCGTGTTGTCACTTCTATGATATGATTGTTTCATCAGTGCAGTTGAATTTCCACAAAACCTCATGAAAGACAGCTGCAACATCACAATTGCTCTGTGGTTTCTGCATGATGGACAAGGAGTCAATGTCATTCAGGAGTTTGTTATCATTTGTATTGTCTGTATGACAATGTTCTGCCATTTCATTTTAAAAAGATATGAGAGGTCTTGTACACCTTTTTCAGAGATAAGATAAGACTTTATTGATCCCACACTGGGGAAATTAAGTCACTACAGCCTGTATGTTGTATTGACTGTTTTCCAATTTCTTTCCTTGAAGCAAAAAAATCCAAACCAAAATAGGGAACATACAAAAGTTAATTCATACCAGATTAATTAGCACAACATTAGAGGTTAAATCCCCATGTAGGAATATAACATACGTGGAAGTGTTCAGTTAGCCACCAAAGGCTAACTTGTTGATAAAATTGGTTTCAGTCTACATTTTTCAATTGAGGGATAAAACCAGGATATTACATAACACATTTTGGATATTATCTTTAAATTGACAAAGGAGAATGTGATAATCTATTTTCACAAATGTCCCTCTTCTTCCTTCACAAGGAAGCCACATGTTTTTTAATGCACCATCTTTGTCTGCATATTTTGTAAAAACTCCTGAGAACAAGATTCAGGATCTTTTGACTTTCAATAATTTCAACATCTCCGTCAGAATAAGGGGTAGATTGTGAGACAGTCAGTGACAGTGTACAATGCCGAATGATGTGAATGGCAAATGGGCTGCATGTATTTAGAGCTTTTCTAGGCTTACAACCACACAGAGTGCTTTAAAAGCAAGAGGCATTCACCCATTCACACACACACAGACACACACAGAGGCTACCATGCTCATCAGGAGTGATTACTATTCACACACAGAGCAATTTGGGACTGAGCATCTTACCCAAAGACACCTTGATATGTGGACTACAACCCACCGATCCTCTGATTACTGGACGACACACTCTACACCTCCTGAGCCACAGCCGTCCCAATGATAACAGAGTTATAATCATTATCTCTCTGAGCTGTAATCAGTGAGAACTATCATTTAAGATGTTTGCAAACATCTCTTACTGAAAGGTTATATTTGCCTTCACCAAGTCGTATATCAGTACTACCTAAATATGCTTTGATGATGCTCATACCTACCTATTGTCAGGAATCATATTAGATGTCTGAATTATGGAGTTTATTTTGAAAACCTGAATTACTGATTTGCTTTTCTAATAAATGAAGAGAAGCGGAATAGATGAGGGCAGAAACATAACAAATGCACATGGTTCCATACAGAACAGTGTTTGATCCCTGCAGGGCCACTGCAAAAACCCAGTGAAGCTGCTCCAGTGGCCTTTGGTGGCTCAACACTTTGCTAAAACACTTAATGTTGTTTTTTCCTTTAATTTGGTCACCCATCTGTGCACAGTTAGGACCATTTCCGTTCAACACAAGCCATGCTTCAATGTCCTCAGTATCCATTTTCAAATATGGCTAATATAACATCTATTAAATAATGTGTTGGAGTGAAGAAAAAGGCAGACACACACACACACACACACACACACACACACACACACACACACACACACACACACACACACACACACACACACACACACATTCATATGCTCCATTAAATCTAAATCAAAATGCTGTTTATAAAAGGTGCTAATTGGAGTTTCTTTCAAGGAAAAAAACAAAGGCACCCTTTAGAAAGTGCAAATATAGAACACTTAATTGCATCGTTTACAATCATTCTTCCCCTAACTACCACTTGGGTTTGTGAGTTGCAATGTAAACTAAGTACAAAATAAAGGAGAGCTCTGGACTTTTAACTTTCCTCCTCAAGCTAGGAGGAAACTTAGAAATGTCTTCAGGTTTTTTTTTACATCTTACACAAGTTTGCCCTTATTAAATTATTCTGTTTGCATCATGTCCTATATGTACATGTCTTGACTCAGCAGTCTGTGGTGGCATGGGTGACAGCTGTCATAAAACCTGATCAAACCCCAAACTGAATGTAAGAAAATACATTCACTTCAGCTGACAATAGCCTCTCTCAGCAGCAGAGTACAGCTGCTGTCAACATAGCAGGTGGTGCATAGGCTCCACTGAAAAATGCCGTATTATAACATAAACAGCATATACATGCAGTCATCTAATCCATGTCTTCTCATCAAACATCTATTCATGTTATTTCCAAAAAGCATGGTATCTGTGCGCCCCTGCCCACATTTCAACTGGCATTTACTGTCTGACAGGGATTCACTTGAACAGATTTCTGGAGAATATTTTCTCAGCCAAGAAGAAATAACAAGGTATGGGAAAAGAGTATTTCCAAAGGATGGGCTTTTTTAGCACTTGAGAAGTTACCATATATTTCAGAGGGTGAGAGAATTATTCAGACAGACTGAAACTAATGAGCACGAAAGGTTGTCCAAATAATGGTTAGATAAAGAAGGTGGCCTTTTCTCTACTGGCATCCTCCTTAAATATCTCTTTGTTGTGTAAGAGCCCTTTGCTGCATTGCTCCTGCATGTCAAAAAGTTCATGCACTTGCTTTCACAATACATTTTGTATGCATACTTCTCAAATAACAACCTTTAGTTAAAAAAAGGCAACGACTGTCAAAGTTTCAGAAAGAAAAAACAAAAATAAAATGCAACCAGTTTACTGAACCAAAACACACTTTTTGGGGAATATAATACCACCAAATTGTATGTCAAGCTTAAAGTTCATATTAAATGCACTGTATCTGCAAAGCAGACAGTGGTCTTCAGTTTGTTATTCTTGCACTGTTATGAATTGAAACTAAAACCACAGTTTGATCCAGCATTCAACATTTTGGGAAATAAGCTTATTCTCTGTCTCGCTGCTGGTTAGCTTAGCTTCGCATAAAGATGGCATGGCATGGCTGAATGCTGGCCCGGCCCTCTGTTTCCAGTCTTTATGCTACACTAAGCTAACCAGCTGCTGCTGGAGAGATATCTGACTCTCTACAAGAGGGAAAATAAGCTTGTTCCTGAAAATGTCAAATTTAAGGTAAACGCTTTTTACATTTATCCACATTTTCTGTTTCAAGATTACTTATTTTTGTATTGCTACGTCTTCTCTATAACTGATCACTTCACGTTCTCCCACTTAGACTTCACTTCTCAGATCAATAATTTAAGTTTATAACCTTAATAGTTTTCAAACAGGACCTCCAGTATTTGGATGAAATAGAAAAATAAGGTGTACCAAATTTAGTCTACCGCTAGCAAGTCTCATATCAGTTGCAACCCAATGTTAAACGACTCAGGTCTCAGATATCAAAAAGCAAGAGAGAAAAGGATAAAAAATTTACAACATTAACTGAGAATCTCATATCTCAAATTGTCCATTGTCAGATTCCTCTATGAGGTATTTCCCCATGTCCTCTACTCTGGCCCCTGAAGTGTTTAACAGAAGTGAACACCTCAAACACTTTGCCACGTCTATTTTTGTTCATCCAGATTGTCTCTTGGCCTTCCTGTGTTGTCCATGTATGGTGGGTATCAAACAGCACTTTGGCACAGGACCGCAGGCTGGCCTTTAACCTTTCTACAGCAGTTCTGCGGTCGTACTCAGGTACTGTTGTGTCTACAGTCTCCCTGTAATGAGATGAAGACGGCAGAAGCAGCTGGGATGTTAACAATTATCTGACTACTGCCAAGCAGTTATATGACTTGGCAGTAACTGGAGTCATCAAATGAGTGGCTAACATCAACAGATGCTCAGCTGAATTAAACCCTGAGCACCTTAACTGAACCCTAACCGCATTCAGCAGCCAAAACCTCCCTCAGAAACACCACCCTACAAATGCCTCAGCCAGTGAGCGAGTGAAAAATTTACCTGAGCGAATGAATCACTACTACCCATCTGTCTGAGTCAAAGTGGTGTCAAAGGCCCTGTTTTTTGTTTACCTGTCCAGTAATAATGTATTAAATATGGTTCCTGACTAGCTTTACAGATTCTGGTGCCTCTAAAATACACTCATAGTACACAGTTATGTTTTTAACGTCTTTGCTTTTACTGCTTAGCCATTTGTCAACCACAACATCATGACACCAGCGTCATGCATCATTGTGACAGGTAATGTTCATGGTGTTCATTACAAATTTTAGACTGAGAATACATTGGTTCCTTCTAAGAAAAGACACTTGTTTACAACATTTAATGTTCTTTGATTCGGAGGACTGACTTCTGTATGTGGTAGGTGGGCTACAGGGGCCGGTGTCAAGACTGGACAAAGTGCCTCTACCACAAGCGGGTCACCCTCCCTCTGAAGTTGAATTAGTATTTCTGGCGATGTTGAAATCCCTCTGATCATGTTTTCTAAGTCAACGTGATTCATCCTATAACAAGCGAGTAGATAAGTTTCGACTGTCGCCTGTAATTTGTCTCACCAGAGAGATTAAAAAAAGAAAGTTTGTCACAAGTTAACATACAACTATAGCCAACACTGTGAGTAAAGCAACAGTCTTGGGGATGAAAAATGTATCCATCTAACAGTCTGATTATTGCTCAAAGTTTCTGTGAAAAGCGACTTGTTTGCTGCCTCGGTCTGTCTCAGAGCAGTTTTTGACTCCGTATGCATACAGATCCACTCTGGACCTTTGTCATAAATCATTCCTTTCTTGAACAACATTTGCTTCAACTACAGCTTCTGCCTCTGTTTCTCTCTTGTGTGTCTACCTTGTGTTTGGCTCTCTTTTCCCACATTTGCCCTCTGGGGGTCCTCAGTGAGATTCAGCCCCAAAAGCTTCAGTAAATGGATGGACAGATGGATGGTCTCGTACAGACGACAGACACTCTCTCTGTCATCTGTCAGATTGTCTATACTGTTGTCAGTTTATAATATCAATCCCGCTGTGGGCACCGGGGGTGTGTCCTCCACCATGCCTTTGGTGGCTGCTGCTTGAGGAAAAAGGGGGCCTTTCTGTGTGGAGTTTGCATGTTCTCCCCGTGTTCACCTGGGGTATCCTCCCTAAAAAAAAAAAAAAAAAAAAAAAACACTAAAAACATGCAAGAAGACCACCACCTGACCAACAGTGACAAGAAGGAACTCAGTCCCCAGGCTCCGCCGTCGGCTGGCAGCCCACCGCTCCTGGTCTGTCACGGGGGAAGGACTGACCAGGATGGGTTAAATGTGGAGGAAGCAATTTCACCAAAGCATGGCATGTGCATGTAATGTTGTGTGCACCGAATAGCATATGCATGTTGTGTTGTGTGGGTGATTAATAAAGGAAGGATCTTAATCTTAATCTTAATCTTAATCTTAATCTTAATCTTAATCTTAATCTTAATCTTAATCCAGAGTCCAAAGTGACACCTTCACGGGCCTTACAGTCCAAACCTGAAAATTATTAAGATTACTTTCCAATTATTAAATTTCATTAAATTAATCCAAAAAAAAAAAAAACACAGCAAATCTTCACATTTGTGAAGTCGAACCATAAATTGTCATGAAAACGCCTTCAACGATTTTTGAAACAGCTGTAAATTAAATTTCTGTCAATAGGCTAAGTGATCAATTGACTAATCATATAGCTGTACTTGAATATACTGTTGGGTCGTTTAATTTATAACAAAGCATCACATTTTATGAGCTCTTTGTATGTTTTTATGTAAAAATCATAAAGTGCTGTAGCTGTCAGATAAAGAATAGTACTTACGTAAATGTACTTTAGGTTACATTCACCACTGCTGCTAACCAGGGTAAAGAGTCCTTTATTTTTCTGACATGAGTACAATGAGTCTTCCCTGTCTGTCTCAGTCTTTCCTGTCTCTTCTGGAAAGGCAAACAGGAAAGAAAGTGTTCCCTGCACTAAGCCACATCAACTAATTATTGTAATCATCTTGCTCATTACAGCAAGAGAGGAGTCAAATGAACCACACGGTCCCAAGCTTCTGATGCCATTTTTGGAACAATTAAACCCTAAAAGGGCAAGTCTTTTTGAATGAGGACCAGGAGAAGTGGGAACCAGCAGTCCTGAGGTAGTTCAATGCAACCACAAGACCTCACTGCTCTCGACCTCCTGACTACTGCTGCTGTAAACTTACAAGTTTAGTCCTTATGGCTACAGCCTCTGGGTAGTGGAAGAAACTGCAGATACAATCATTCAAGATGAGGCTCTTCTGCAGGGCAACTGGTTTCACTCTGTGCAATATGAAGCGGGGAGTTCAGGAGGTTCATGCAGCTGCTCCTCTCACAAGAAGAGAAGCCAGCTAAGGTGATTTAGACACCTGCTAAGGATGTGCATGACCTACATTTAGAGAACCTCCAGGCAGATCCCATTTGGTACTGGAGTGATAGTTGGGGGAAGTTTTGGATATCACACTTGACAGGGAACACTGAAAAAAAAAAGTTGGCTTATATGTTCAACTTTCTTGAGCAAAGGATCAGCTGGTTTCTGAATTAAGTGGTGACCTTTGTCTGAATGCGTCTCCGTTTACTAACGGCTGCAGAAGATACAAGAGAAAGTTTATGTTGCGAAATGTGACTCAGATTTGGTTAAATATTCTTCTTATGCGACTTGTTGAGAGGAACTGAGCTCACAATGAGAAAGATTTACAACCACCCTCTGAAGATCATGTAAAACAAAAAGCAAAATTGGCCAAATTAGCATTGTTTCAACATTTCCTCTATTTCAGCTTGATGACAGACACAGACAACAAATGAGGAAAAATGTTTTGATGTGCCATTTGAAAAGGGCACTCGCACCCAGACATAAAGGGCAGCAGCTTTCGTCCCCTGAACCTCAAACTCCCTCCAATTCAGGCTACTAACCTCATTCGGGACTGGATATCATAAACCTCATAATACATGCGAGGTGACACAGGGAGGTCACAGTATCTGCAGGTGTTCAGCTGTAACACTGAGGCCAAAAAGGATGTTTAGTCTTGGTCAAAAAAAAAAAGGCAACATTTTCATGAACATGTTAATCAAACAGGCGGCACAGTGGAGCAGCAGGTAGTGCGCGTGCCTCACAGCAAGACGGTCGCCGGTTCGATCCCCGGGTCGAGCAGGGCCTTTCTGTGTGAAGTTTGCTTGTTCTTCCCGTGCATGTGTGGGTTCTCTCCGGGCTTCCTCCCACAGACCAAAAACATGCTCATTAGGTTAATTGATGACTCTAAAATTGCTCTTAGTGTGAGTGTGAGCATGACTGGTTGTTTGTTTGTATATGTTGCCCTGCAATCGACTGGTGACCAGTTCAGGGTGTACCCCGCCTCTCGCCTGTCGACAGCTGGGATAGGCTCCAGCCCCCCTGCAACCCCGAAACGGGATGGTTGGGTATAGACAATGGATGGATGGATGGCTGCTAATCAAACATTAGAATAGGATGATGAGTAAGAGCAGCAGAAAGCAAGTAGGAACAAGGACTAGCTCTATGATCCTTGTGAATTAATTCATGTAGTGGAAAGTCGACGTCTGTTTCCTCCAGAGAATGAACAGACCAAAATATACAATTAAAAAATGAGCCACCATCTTTACCATCAAGGATAAATTATCATGTAGATGTAACCTCCCTGCCAATCATGCTCCAATCTGTGCTCAATAATTCATGAAGCGCACCCTCACCACTGGACTGGAATCTAAAACAAAGAGGAAAGTCTTGTTGAGGTGAATATTGGTTCTGTATATCATGCTCATTCATAAATATTGATGCGGGAAATATTTCAGGTTGTGAACATTGTCAGAGAATATCCCTCAAAGTCAGACGAGCATTGGCTTTGACAAGTCTGGTCTGACTTATTGTATCAATAGTATGATAAAAACATGGTTACTGAGAGCTAAATGATTTAGGAAAAGTGATATTTAGCTAACTCTATGCGTTAATATTAGTTCAATTGAGCCAATACACACACAGTATGTAAAGAGAGTTCATATGTGGTGTCTTGACTGCGACTCCATCACTCACCATAAGAAAACAATAAGCTCAGCACAGCTCAACAGAGATCAGAGAGTGACATTAGACATGACTATACACACACCAGGTTTTTTCTGGGATCTGCCACATGTGGGCCAGACATTAGCCGCAAAGTGGCTAATCCTGAAGAATAGTTTTGATGTTTATGTTAATGTTGTTGCTACATTTATTCAACTGCTATTACATGGATATGAGTTGTAAATGGGCTGTGCGCAGAACACAAAGCCCATATTCAGTCTTAACGTCTACCTCAGTTAGCAGTAAGCTAATAGAAAATTTCCCCAAAACAAAAGCAACAACCTGAGGGGAAATCAATTCAGCTCATAGCTCACAATACTCAAATATTTATATCTCACCATTAGGTTAACAGCAGGGCAGCACTATAACTTCACACTGCATATTCTGAACCCAGGGCTATCCTTTGCCCCGGGCTAAGACTTAACCCTGGGATAACTTCCCCTTTTCACACACACACCCTGCTGCTAACTTTTCCATGCGATATGGTATCGAGTCCTGCTGTGACATTACCCACCACAGGGGTCGGGGTCATCACTCCACAACCCTCAGGAACTTTGATTAAAAAGTTGAGCAGCTAAATTCATAACTCTAAAGTCTTTGTAGATGAGCAGCCATGTTAATATTCCTGCCCAGTAAGAATGGTTGATCAGCGTACTTGCCATCCTCCAGACATCATAAATCAGGAGAAGAAATTTAAGCAGGGTGTCTGGGGTTCATCCCCCAGAAAATTGTTAATTTCTGAGACAATTTTCCCACATTGTAGCGAATTTATGGATTAATTTTGATGTCGAATTGTGGAGTCAGGAGGACGGAGGGGAGGAGGGACTGAAAAATGTGACTCGCAGGAGAATCTGGAGGCAAAAAGTTTCATCTACAAACAGTAAAACTGTATGAGAAGAAAATGAAGGAGAGAAACACAGTGTGCAAAAACAGTGGATCCCGCAGGATAATTTTGTCCAGAAAACAAATAGATCATATTTTTCTTATTGATTATATAAGAGGTGCTTTCCCACAGATTTACTGATTATACCACAAAGGTAATTCATCCTCTGCCACCTTGGCAGCTAATGAAGCTGTTAACCAATGGTTCTGTCTGATAGTGTCGTGATTTGGTTTGTTTGGTTTTGTTTTTTCCTGTTTTATGTTGAAGGTTTACCTCATGTGGCATGTTCTGCTTCATTTCCTCTGTTTTTCCGTCTTTGTAATTGTTGATTTTGTGTCACCTGTCCCTCATTTGATTTCACCTATGCCTCATCAGTCCTCCCTCCAGTCAGGGTTTCCTGTGTTTTTGGACTTTTGCTTTGTTTTTTTTTTTACCCTGGTTATCCTGTTATCTCTGGTGTTGATCTTCACCTCTCCCTCCTGTAACTCTTTATTTGTTGCCTTTAATTAATTTGCTGAACTGCACCAGCTCTGCCTGTGTTAGTATTCCATGTTACCTACTGGACTCTTTATGACAGATTGATGCGAGTTAGAATAAAATACCAATGCGTGATGGACTCTTGCAGCATACTGCATTCATCAGACCTTGGCTGGTCTGTCCTGTCTGCTGTCTGTTTAGATGTCAGCAGGGAAAGTTGTCAGTGGCGATTATGGGTTTATCCCTGATATCTTTGAATAATGCTGGGTTCAAGAGAGCAGTGCAGTATAAGTAAGCTCTCTATTCATAAACACTTCATGGTGTTATCATTATGAATTATTATTATTAATATATGTAACTGAAATATGCATATATTTATGTATGTATTTCTTTGTTTGTTTGTTTTTTTAATAAGCTTTTTCTTCCTTTAATACACTCCTTGGTCACTGCTTTGCATTTTAATGCGATCCAGCACATCTGTCACAAAATACACATTTTGGAATTATTATTAGAATTTTTGTTGACATCGTCATAGTGATGTTAATTCTGTTGATTGTTAAGGCCATCGTTAGTGGTGGTGCTGCAGCCCGCTGGAAAGTATTCATGATTGTAAATGGAGAGGGAAAAACATTAGAAACAGCTCTCAGTATAATACAATCCACAACAACACCACTTCACTACAATACATGTTTTGGCAAAAAAACCCAGCCTGGCAACCTCCAGGGCTGAAAAATGAAGCCAACGCTGAAGTGCCAAAAACTGCATTTCCTCAAAAAAGCAAGTCAATCCCCAAAGACCCCCATATTAAAATTCCCAACTTTACAGCAGATATAAACATGTTTACAGGCTGGAACAAAAAACACTTTTGATCTCGATAGCTAAGCTCCCTGTTCATGACAACAGTATAGGGGTGATTTTTTTTATATACAACTCACCATTTAAATTATAGCAAGGCTTAATATGACACATAATTATGGGCATGGTTGCTTTGATTGACAGCTAGCCACTAGGTTTCAGCAACCAGGCTTCATTTGGCCCATCTCAGCTCCACCCATGTGAATCTATGAAATCTATGAGCAATGTTACAGAAACTGCCTCCATTGTTTTATACAGTCTATGAGAGAGATGTTGTGCTGCTGTCTTGTCCAACCTGTTCTCATTCACAGAGCATCAAATACAGCCAGTTTGTCACACCACACGGTGTCTCATACAGATGCTGAAGGGTACTTTGTGCGCTCTACCGGCCTTTCAACTAACTCCACTGGGAACCCATTTGCAACAATTAGACATCCAAAGCACCTGCTCTGGCTGTCCAACACCCTTTCATCCGAGCAAGGCACAAAACCCTCCTAACCCAAGCCCTGGGTTAAATGTGTGTTGAAATGTGCCACTAATGTTTATGTTCTAGGTTGACATGTGACTACTCTGTTTGGCTGACTTTAGCCCCTGATACCTTTTAGCCCAGTGTTGAGTTGCGAACCTCAGAAACTCAGGGCTAACCCTGCTCTGGGGCAGGGCCAGAAAGCCTTATAGGCTAAAGTCTGTTTTACACTTTGAAACATGCTAGGATTGTGCAAGGGTGAAAGCCCTCTTAGCCTGGGGCTAACAGCTCCCATAGCCTGGAGCTAAGAAAGTTGCAGTGCGACAAGCCCTAATGAGGTATCATAATAAATGTGTCAAATAACCAATCAAAAAGACAAGTAAGTTCATGCAATACCACGACCATACCAATACAAAGTTCAGCGCATAGGCAGATAGCAGCAGTGTGAGCAAGAAACACAAGCAAAAGAGCAGCTGGGAGCAGCACAACTGCAATCATTCAAACCTCCAGAGTAATAGCAGAACTAGCAAGCAGCAGCAGTACTTGACAAAACTGAGCTACAGAGTGCCAGCTTCAAAAGCCAGCCACATTGCATAAGGTGCATTTGATATATGTTACAGCAAGACGGCAGCAGCAGCAGCTCCAGTCTAACTGAACTTGATCAGCAGGCTTCACTCCAATGTGCACCTGTACAGTAGAGATAAGACCAAGTGGACACAATGTATTTTAAGAAGAGAAATGTAGAAGAGAATTTAAACCAGGACCATGTGCTTTGTAAAAAAAAATTCACCAGCAAAATGGTGAAATAAGGTAGAATAACACAGAGCGACATGCTGGGAACCTTTACTTGTAGCAGCATTGGCGGAAAAACAACAACACCTGCAACTATTGATCAGGTGTTTCATCACACAGGCCCAGAGGAGAGGATCCCAGCTAAGCTGACAAGAATTGAAAGCTTTTCTTCTCTGGCTTCTAATTTCCTTTTGGTGCTAATTCGAAAGATGCAGAAATGACTCCCTTTGGTTTTACAACCATGAAGCCAGAAAACAAACTGATGCTGCTGCCACTGTCAAACATCTCCAACCTCGTTTAATGGTGGGGGTGGGGGGTCACGTCACATGTCCTTCCCACAGCAAAGACACACCCAGTTTAACATTCTGCTCCACTGAGTACTTAAAGACAAGTTCGCTGTCGCTGTGTGTATTTATTTATTAGTCAGAAATCAATAAAAACATTACACGTGGGTTTCAGTTATTGATATCATTATTATCCCCTCCCCGTATACATATATACTGTTCTTTAGTCTGTGTTAATTCTTCTGATTGTCTTTGTTACTGTACTGCTGTTCTCTCACAGGCTGCCTGTCTTAGTGTTTTTAATTAGTTTTAAGTGTCATGCTGCCTTGTCTTATGCCTGTGCCTAAAATCACAGCATTATCAGAGGAGATGATCCAGCAGAGAATTCACAATTATCTTTACTTACTTTGTTCACTTTATTTTCTTTTACTTTGCTTTTTTTTTTTTGCATTAATGAGGTACTGGGTGTGATTTTGCTGTCCATTAAATGTGAGCTTGTGACAGTATCGAAGGCAAAGTCACTCTGTCACTGCTTCTGCTGCAATTGATTAAATCATCACCTTTAAGCATTATGCATTCAATGTATAATGTCAGTCAAGAAGCTTCACATCCTCTACCCTCTCAGATTTTTAATGAGTTTGTTGCATTTTACTCTCAACAGATGAAGGATGTGTTAAGATTTCGTTGTCCTGTTATGGAAAAGTAAATGAGTTTTGATGATGTTTATTTTATCTGTGACTTGTGGAAACACAAAGTTGTATGTGTGTGTGTGTGTGTGTGTGTGTGTGTGTGTGTGTGTGTGTGTGTGTGTGTGTGTGTGCGCGCCCCGTCACACTGTCTTTAGTGTGTCAGACAGCACAGATGTGGCTGTGACCTCCCTGCTGATTATCCTGGTGCCGATTCCTAATCAGGACTCTACTCTTTCCAGTAGCGATGATCGCAGCCCAATTTCCATTTCATCCTGCGAGCACAATGTGTTGGATTAATCGTGCTTCTTCATTGTTGAAAACAAGACATTCTTTTATCAAGATGAGTATAATGTGGTGTAAAGAACCAAAAGAGATGACTTAGTGGAACTACAGAAATATATATTTGACAAGACATTTTTGATTTCATTTCAATTCATATCAGAATGTGGGATTAATACGACTGACATTGAAACACCATAATTGGTCTGTAACATTAACCCTCCAGCTTGTCTTTAATCAAATTGATTCTGAGTGGAGGGAAAGGTTTGGGAATGGATGCTGGTGTCGGTGTCACAAGATGGATGCCAAGTTCTACAGGTGGAGGCGGGTTAATACGGTGCATGCTAATGAGTGAATGGCTTCCTTGTGGAGAGAGAGAGGAACAGAAAGTAGTGTGAAAATATATGATCTGATACAAGTCTAGAGAAGTGAGGCACCCTCAGACGCAAAGCTGTTCCCAAGCCGTTTGGCTTGCCTAAGCTAGTGGTACCAAAAGATTTATAAAAGATTAAAAAAGAAAGGATTATAAGTGTTGACAGAGATGCAGCAAGTCACCCTCGATTCAGCAGATAGTACCAGCACTGAATAATTTAGTTTGTGTCTCTGGCCTACAATACAGGTCACTGCACAAAGGCACCAGCACACATGTGCATGGTTGGTTCAGTTTGTAGACGAGTCACAGTTTGCTGTTGTATGTATTTTGTGATACTGTGTGATGTTGCTGCTTGTCTGTGCTTGTAATCATCCTGATGTGTGTGCCCACTAGGTTCTCACAAATATGCACAATCACCAATGGAAACCTGTTGTAATTATGAATGTGAGTGATCAGATGCTGTGGAAAAAACATTATTGTTTTGGTGATCAGCTTCAATTCATTTTCTGTCACAGTGTGTGTGTGAACCAGGGTGGGGCAGCGTGCCACAAAGAACACCATCAGTAAGTGAATGTCGCCATCTTTTGGAGAAAAAAAGCAACAGCCAGTGTGCAGTGTGTGTGTGTGTGTGTGTGTGTGTGTGTGTGTGTGTGTGTGTGTGTGTGTTTTCTTCAGGTGATCAGTGGTCAAATTTGGGTCAAACTGTTGTCCAAACATATCTAAAGCAACCGCGTCATGTTTATGTCTGTGAAGACTCTCATTCATCCAGGTCATGGTCCTTCTACTTGACATGCAAGTAAAGTTCAGAAATAATGTAAATAAAGATCTGAGTTTGAGTTTACTTTCAACTGTAGCACAACTTTCAGAAAATTGTTGGTGCCAGTGCTCTGCATGGCCTGGAGTTCCCCTGTTGTGAGCAGCAAAATTACATTAGCATATGAGAGAAGTCTGGTTCAATTTGTTCCATCCCAGTTGTTGTCAGCCTGACTGTGCACTCCTTCTATCTGTCTTTCAGCATCTTAACACTCATTTAACCAACAGAATGAGTATTTTCTGTAGAGTTTTACAGACGAACACGTAGCTGCTTTTTGAGCTGCATTTTAAGAATGGCAGAATGGTTTTTCATCACTGCTGTGGCTACCAGTCCTCAGGTCTCAGACAGAAACTAGTTTTCTGTCCCTCTCAATATTTCATTACTGTAGCTGTTCCTCGTAGCCCAGGTATAAATCCATGTCTATTTAGATGGCCAAAATAAAAACTAGAGAGCTTTATGTTCCTAAAGTAAATACTGATTGCACAGCAATCTGTGTGAAAGCATGCATATATACATTTAAGAAATAGTAGGGAGGAGAATTATTTGCAGTGTCAGCTGTTGTTCATCATGAGTTTCTTGTATATTCATTCATTTGGTTTGGGAATACTAACGAATTTCACATATCTGCATGTGTGTTTAAATTTATGTCACTGCGCCCCATAAAGCACTGATCACACTGGTTTTACTAAGCTTTCTGAGCTCTCTGGCTGTAAAAACATTCAATTTGAGTATCAGGGGAAAGTATTTAAACTATTTTGCACCTTACTATCATTCCTGCATTCTAGTCCTGTGGATCAGGCTTCTTCAATGAAGGTTTTTTTCAACCTAGCAGGCCTTATTTTTGATCCCATAAACCCAGCTGATGGTTCATCTACATTATACTCCATTATTTTTATGTTTGGTTACTACCTCAGTTACTATCAGTTACTATCAGTGAGGGGCTCCATCAGTGACAGGATGCTACATCCAAATTGTGTGAAGGAGAGGTATTGCAGGTCATTCCTTCCTGCAGAAACTGCTCCAAGTAATCAGTACAATAATATGTATACAATCTGTGCAATAACCTGTGCAATAATGCAATAATGTGCCATAATCAGTGCATAACAATCTGTAAATACTATCTACAATTTCTTAGGATGACGTTATTCTTTTATCCCACTCTTGTATATATACTTGTTTTGAATTTGCATGGCACTTGTTCTAATACTTTGTACACTTCATTGATGCTGCTGTATATTGGAATTTCCCCTCGTGGGACTAATAAAGGAATATTGAATTGAATTGAATACCTCTTTCCATTCCAATCCAGTTTTGAGAAGCTGACTGACTTTCTCATATCAGCTGAAAAAGAGGGGATAATGCTATCACTGCCACAATAATGACATCAGCTGACATAACTAGCTTCAGGTTGAGGTACGCCAATGATAAGCAAGTCACCTCCACTATGAAATGCTGCAGCAATAATACAAGTTCTTTTTTTATTTGTCAAAGATTAGAGATATCTGTCTCTGAGATTTCTGCCTTCAGCCAGTGGAAGTGAGAGCATTTTTCTCACATTTCCATGATAACTGGAGGCAGTTTATTATGTGGATTATCCTTTCATCTCATCTGTATTGGGCGCCAACCCTGGAAAGTGATGTTGCTGCTGAATTGTGTAAATTATCTTTATAATATACCATGAGCACTACAAATGAAATTCCATTCGTTTCATTTCTATTAAAGGTGGAGGCAGAAATTATTACTGAGCCTCTTTAATGTACCCGTTGCACAGATTAAGCCTTATTTGCATTAAAAGTTGTATTTTCATTGACATTTCAATTTGTAATAGATGTGATATTATAGAGCAAAATCAATGAGTATAACTCAATATATATGAACAATGTTTTGTGATTCTGGACACATCCCTGCATGTATGCTTCAGTTTAATAAAACTCCCCATGATGTTCATGGTGTTGAAATATGGAAAAAGGCCAAATGTTCAGACTTTGTTCTGCAGGCAGCGGAAGCACAGTTATTTTTTCATTACAGAGTGGCTTTGTGGCTTCCTCTTATTTGAACTGAAAAAGCTCCATGTCAAGCTTAACTGAACACATTATAAGTCACATACTGATTTGATTTTCCTCTCTTAAATGCAAAGGTATATATCCATCATTTACACTAAACGAACAGATGAGTGGACAGATGTTCTCTTTTCCTCCTCCTCCTTCTTCAGCTCTGGGACATAAATGTACATGCTGGCCTATTACAGTAATCCTAAATGAAAAATCTATGATCGATTGAGGAAATCACTGTTGCATTGACAGTTTTGGATGAATATGTTCCAGGCGTTGGTGTCAGAAGTCAGATGTTGAGTCATGCACTCAAAAATGTTAGTGTTGACAGCAAAAAGTACTTGAACCAAAAGTAAAAGCACTTATGCAAATAGCTCCATTCAGAGTGTTTAACATATGTATATATTTATTGATTTAGATTTATGCTTCACTTGATTGAAATTAGTGATACAATAACATGTGAGAAGCATTTCAGTGCTGCAAATGTGTAACTTATTTTAGTAGTTTTTATACTGAGGGTTGTATTTCTTTTACAATGAATCACATTTGACAAAACAATCTTATGTTTCATATATAAAATCTTATCCGAAATGTAACGTAACTGCAGGTGTGAAGTATGTAGTGCAGTAGAAGAGTAAAGAGTAAGAGTTCAGAGTAATATTTCTTCCCACCGCTCATTCAGGTCAATAAAACCGGAAGTTCAAGAGTAAGGTTTGCGGCTGCGCTCTCGCGCCGATCTCAGTCATTCAGCAATAATGGCTCCACCTGAAGCACAGGTCGAGTGGCAGACGAGGGAAATTATCAACTGTCTGTTTGAGGACGACCACATTGTTAGTCTTCGTTGCATTCCAGTTAGACTGGACGCTTCTCTGACCGACGGCCCGGCGGGGAGCGACGGTGAGTTCGGTTGTTCAGCTCCGGTAATGTTGTGTGTTACGTTCAATTTCCGACGGAGAACCAAAGAAAAGATGCCGTTCGGCTGCTGTTACAGTCAGGTTATGTCCGAGCATACATGAGATACTGTAGCTAAAAATACTGAAACCCATGATGAACTGTACACGGCAGGTAGTCTCACCCCGCGGATATGGTATTTGTCCCTCCGCCCTGTTGTAGCATGTTGTTGCTAGTGATGCTGGTATAACCAGCATAGCAACAGCGTTATTAGCAACACCATGCTGGTGTACCAGCATAGCTATGTAGACTCATCAGCTGACGGTTTTTCTAAGAGGGCGCCCGTCCATTGTTTTTGTTATTGACCAATTAAATATCTGACATTACTGGTGTAGGCTACAGGCAGGCACTATGCGCCTTTACTTCACTGTTTACCTCTTCTGTCTCGGCACCTACAGCTTGTTTTCAGTCCCGTATCGGCATGTATGTTCAGTACGTAAATTACGCAATGCATAAAATACGTCCGTGACTGCAGACGTTCCGCCTGCTGTCCATGCTTATTAACGCTTGACAATACCTGTGCTCCTGTGTGTGTTTATTTCAGATCACTTTGACCCAGTTGTGATAGCTGATAAACTGAGGACTGTGGCCGACACCCTGAATGACGACCTCACATTCAAAGCTGCGCTGGCTGACCTGAAGAAAGCAGCAGCACAGGAGGTATACATACACACACACACACACACACACACACACACACACACACACACACACACACACACACACACACACACACACACACACCTTATTCCAAATGCAGCGTTTTGATGAAGCGTTTGGAAGATGGGATATGCTGATATGATTTGTGTTGTAGGAGCATTCTTTGGACATCTATTCAGCGTATTCAGAACATGCGGCCTCTTGCTGGTCTACAGTCCGTTCTGTGTGTTGCCTAGCAACAGTTTGTAAGGCTGGGCTAAAGATGCATGCGCAATACAAAAGCCCACATTTCTGGTCAGAAGAAGAGTCACGCTTACTTCTAAACATGATGACATACTTGGATATCAGCAGGTTTTTTTATATGTGCAAATGTCACAACACTGACCTTTTCAAAAAGGTGGTTGAAGGAAGTTCAATGGAAAATAGGTGTAGCAAGGAAGACCCACCTTTATGTCAGCTGTGATGTGTTTGCATTGAATTTCCTGCTGTGTGATGTCTTGACCCTTGTCTCATCTCACCCTAGGCCGTAGAAGCAGCGTTCAGCCATGGCGTGGAGGCTCTGTGTAAGACTCAGGTCTCTCAGAGGGCTGAAGTGAGTCCAGAGATGCAGCTGATCAGGGCCTCAGCAGCCTTTGGGCTTTATGTTGTCAAATCATCCCCAGAGCTGAAAGATAGAGTCAAGAGTGCCATGGATGCATTCCTTAACCAGCGTGTTCGCTCATGGGTGATCAAGCAAGGTGGATGGGTAAGTAGGTTTTTCTTATTCTTTCAGTTGTGATTGCTTGCATAAGTCAGGACAGCTGGACGACTACAACATTAAAGCTAAAGGAGACTTGATGTGTGTTTGATGTTATGAGATTAGATGTTAATTATTGCTAGGGTCAAGGTTTTTAAGCAGTGCACCAGCCCTTTGCACCCACACTGAAACTAAACTATATGGTGTCAGTCCAGGAAGTTACCTTTCTCATTGTGCTACCCCAGACGTTTTAGTGCAATATAACAGTTTATACAAGCAGTCAACTTACAATAGATAACAATGTACTGTCATATGATTCATGATCGATTCGAAATTCAGCCATACAAATGAATCCAATTCGTTGACATATCAAAGCTTATATTTCACCAACAATATAAGGGAAGAAGAGGAAGGTTTTGATCCAGCATGCAGCAAGTTTATTATTGGAGGTGTGTCTCAGTACATGCCATGTAAGTTGAGTTTCACTTTCTTTTCATTACCTTCCCTCATTTTACGAGAAATCATTATGTAGGCAAAGTGCTTCCTCTTCCATTTTATCAAACCACCTCGCCACACTGGCACAGTACAGCAGCCATTACAACTTCCCTGATGTTACCCGGCTGATTTAATTCTTATGAAATGAAGCAGCACTGGACCTCACTACCCTAATTTATAGGAAATAGCTGACAAGCTTATCATTGTTTTACTTCTGTAAGTGAACTCTAAAATAGATTGTGAACTTCCTGCGTGATCTATTTTGGTTAGATTAAACTTCTTCGTCCGCTTCAGATCCAGAAGAAAACGCTGGATTGTCTGTCAGCTTTTGCAGCATCATGATGCAGCCTCACCTGGCAGAGCTAACATGTTCAAGCACACTTTCTTGGTGGAATACTTTGTTAGACGAACGCCATGTTTTACTGTTTACTTCACTTGTTGCAATCATAGATAAAATGATGTTCTGATACAGATCCATCGCTCAAACGGGATTTCCTGAATCATATTTATGTGACCAGCACCTGAACACAGCCCCACCAAGGGATTTTTTGTGTGTTTTTTTTTAGCTTGAATGCTTAATTAATTGTTTCTAGGGGGGGTTTTCTTGTCATTTAAAAAACAAAACTGAGCCAATGCACGCTGCTGTATTAGAATTTGTATTTGTATCTACTGTGTATGCATCCTGCATTAATACTTATTATACTTATTACTATTGAATGTACAGTAAAACTAGCTAAAAAACAAGTCATCTACAAAATTGTAATTTGTTTTATCCACACACTGAAAAACCATGCAAATGTTTTGAAACGGCTGCATCTGCACCCTTACATTGTCGCTCTGTTTTAAGCCACATGTCCAGTTTCAGTCTGAGTGACTCTTGTGTTTTATGACCTTCTCTAAATTCCTGTTTGTTGGTTTCTTTCAGGACAAAGTACACATTGAAGACTGAATCTTGCCAAAACAGCTTCTTTGTAAAGAACAACCACCTGAACAGCAACATTTCACCAGCCGACCTCGTGGAAGCACTGTATCAGTCTGAAATCTGTCCGTTCAGGGTTCTTTCGTCACACAGGCAGACTTCTGACGGCACATTAAACGTCTTAATTAGAATTAGAAAGAGTTTTCACATTGAACAATCTGGTAGTAACCCCATGCTCTGGTGATGGAAGTCACAGGTTGATGCAAACCATGTGTGTTAAGACCTTTTATAGGAGTAAATAAAATGGATTGCAGCTGCAATTGAGATAAATAGTTTCGCTTCCTGCTGACTTGCACTCTTTGCACCGGTTGAAAAATAATATGAATTATTAAACAAGCAAGTGGGTTATTATGAAGTAGACGCTCGACAATCGAAATATGTCCCTTTCATTCTCATAAATCGAATGTTTTTTCATCACAAGACACTGACAAGCACAACATGATACTAATGAATTTATTCTCCGCTGCACAGTTAGAAAGAATTCTTGATTGTCTTCTAAGTTTTCTGTGCGATCGGTGGTGAAGGCTCCGATTTTATGCAGGTATTTTCATTGGGCTTCTGAATTTCTCACTAATTTAAACAATAATATTTAAGTTGATTAGTTTTGCTAATGGGGCTCCTTTTGCTTGTCTTGTTGTACAGAATTCACAGAGGCACAAACAGTGAAACCGTTAAACCCACCTTGTTCACACTTTCATACCTGTACGCATCCAATGTGTCATTTTTGGAGCTGAATCATGCTGGGACTTCAAGTACTTGATTGTGTTTTCTTTCACTTGTAACTTCCCAAAAATCTACGGGTATTTTCATATGTTTTAAGTTGTTAAAGCTTGATTTTCTTTTGTGTTTTTTAAAGTCTGCTGAATGACTTAATCGCATACAGCTTTACATATATTTGGGTTGTGGTTGTTCAAAGTTGTAAACAGTGAATGCAATGTTTAGATGGAGTTAAAATTAAATATTCAAACCCAGACATGAAAGACTTGAATGATGCTCGTTTACATGTGCAGGGTTGAAGCAGCACACTCCACGAAATCATTAAAATGTTTTGTTGTCAGCTTTGTCGTTATTCACGGCATATAGAAGACCTAATGAAAAGGGCACTTTTTGGTAATTTTTTTATTAATTTCAATAAAAAAGAAAGTGAAACTTTAAAATGAGTTGTGTCTTAAATTCTGGACATGATAGATATTTTTGTAGAGAATGTTTTAACATTTTGTAAACAAAACTAAATACTAGAAATGTGGAGATGAGCTCATTTTCAGTCAAAATAGTACTGCTGGTGCATGTTTGCAGACTTTCTGTGCTGAAATCTGGCGATTGTTAAAACAAAGCTTGACTAATGAACACATCACAAACAACATGCTGTCAGAAGTTGTTGTCCTGTAACACAATCATCACCTGCAGCTTTGGTCTGTTGAATGACGATTTCCACGTCGATTCTGGACGAATTTCCCTGAAATTGTTACTTTAACTCAAACTCAGCTTGGAGTGCCAAATGGTGGGATTTATCAATCAAAACTAAAATTTGATGACAGAATCTTTGTGTCACATTTTTCGTATTAAGCATTTGGCAAACCTGATCCATATGGTTTCTAATTAGGCCCAACAGTAATAACCCATCTCTTCAATGCATTTGAGCTGGTTCCAGCACAGTGACAGCTAAAGTGAAACCAGGGGGGTAAACTATGAAGCAAGACTGACATTTCCAGGCTTTCTTTACATAATCTGGCTTGATAAAACCTAAAACCCCAGTCAGAGATAATGAGCATCAAAATAGTGGTTATCAACTTTCTTTGGTAACCCAGATATTCTTCATCTGTCTCTGGCGTGTTTGCATAAAAAGGGGCATTTGGTGCATCAATTGACTCTTTTGCACAAAATAAGCAGATTATGTGCCGTCTACTTCAGCCAAGAGGAGCAGATTATAACAGAGAGCTATGCATAGTGTAAACAAGGATATTACATAAAAAAGAGCAACATGCAGGTAAGACAAGAGGGGCATGCTGGCAGAAAACTGCTAATATCAACTCACTCTCATTGAAAACTGCACTTCCTCAAGCTCTTAAACTTAAACACGATATTTAGATATCATACTCTGGAATTGTGTTTTGGTCTGACTAATGAAGGGTTCTAGAAAATCTTTTTAGTCTTTGGCCAAATCAAAGTCAAACAAATTTCATTGATCAAATACTGTCAGTGATAAATACCCATAGACTAATCAATTATGTAACATTCTTTCATTCTATGGATGATGTGCTGTGTGAAGATTAAAGCGTTAATATTACCTGAAGCAAATCGGGAAAAAAAAAAACCAAACAAAACATCACTCACTGAATGCATGTTGGTTCCCGCCATGAGGGAACCTCCAAGGCTCAGAAATGAAGCCAACGCCAAGGTGCCAAAAACTGCAGTTGCTCAAATGGCCACTCAAAAAAAAGCCAGTCAAACCCAAAGATAGATATTAAAATTACAAACTTAAAGCAATCATAAACATGTTTACAGCCTGCTACAAAAATCTGTTTTGGTCTCTATACCTAAGAGTGTAGAGTGAATTTTTAGATAATTCACTCAAGTGCTACCAAGATGGTAATAGCACAATCCCCTGTCACTGAGCTTCATAATGGCTTTTTAGAAAACTATGGGTGTTGTCATGGAGACTACATCCGTGCTTTATGTTGTCTGTGGTTCAAAAAATCACAACTTGAAGGATACAATTTGTGCTACTGTTATTACATGTCTTCAGTCTGCGACATTACTCGTGTATTCCATCAGCTGATGATATTGTTCATCGACAGGAAAGTGGTTAGTGAAAGGATGAACATGAGCTCTTCTGAAGAAGGTGGGGTGTGCAGCATCAGTTACTCTAGCCAGGTTAAAAGAGAGACACTTCCCTTACAGTAAAAATCTGGCTCTCAGCTCAACATTCCTCACTAACCCATTCATCTTGCTTTATAGTACAAGTCTCCAGCTGGGGTCTGTCAGTCTGGTACTAACCTTTAGTTATGCTAAAATGGTAATTAGCACTAAATACAGAGTACAGCAGAGGATGATGGGATTGTCATTGGTTTTGCAAATATTTACTTAAATCCCAATTTTAAAAAATTTGAATGCTGTGTAAAAAGTTAATAAAAACAATCATGTGCAAATGAACTGTAGTAATATCCTTTATACAATCATGTGTTCACAAAGCAGTGAACCTTGCTCCATCCTTCTTTGTGAATGACTGAGTATTGGACCAAAATGCTGGACAGACCAACAGACGGACATTGGTGTCTGTCGAGCCATGCCACTTGGCATGGCTAATAAAAAGCATGCAATGGCAAATTAAGCAAAGAATTAAGGTACTCATTACTGCCATTTCTCAACATCACAGACTTCCTTGTGTTCAGTTTGTGTTGAACCAATTTTCCAATTACTGCTTCATTATGAATCAGAAATGTACAGAATCTGTTCTGATTATGTGGTCTGTCTTGAAAAGTGTCTACACAGTACAGTGGCCTGTGCAGTCTCTCCCAAACTGATGTCCTCATGTACAGCCTCAGCATCTATCAGGGGACAAATACTTCTACCTGAGCATTTCAAGTAAATCACAAGCATTTGTCAGTCTGCAGTCAGCCTTGCGAAATATCTGGCATGTACTTTTTTGTTTATCATTTTTAGACAGCCTGATTTCTATTCCCCCACCCCCATTCCCATGTGTCCAGGGGCAGTGTACTGAATACTGCTGTTCACACACTGCACCAACATGCTTTATCTTCTGTTCTGTAGAAGTATTGCCTCGAGTATCTGCCTCTTTTATCTCACAGAGAATAATACAAATGGTGAACTTTAAGTGAATACTTCCCAGGCCGTTACATTTTTAATGAGATGGATAAACTGGAAACATTAAATACAGAGGAGGAAAATAACACGAGCAGATGACTTGAGATATGAGAAATGTCAGGCCTAACAAATGTGTTTAGTGTTCCTGTCTGAGGAAAGCCTTTCATCTCAGTTGGCAAAAGGTTGATCTTTTACCTTGTACATACTGTGTAATATGTGTATACACATATATAATGCTCCTGTGAAAAACCTATAAGTGTGTGAAGAAGTGAGAAGTGAGACTTGTTCTTGTGTCTGTAAGGATGAATAGATGTTTTTATGGCTGCTAATAATCTGCATGTACATAGTCATTAAACTGCTCCAGTACTGGATAATAGGCAAGATTTGCATTGGTAGAAAAATAGCTGACATCTGGAACTTTCTGAGGAAACTTGTCTTCATAATCTCTCCACAGCCCTGCCTTACCTCACATGTTGTTTCACTACTGGCCTGTTACCAGCAGAGTGCAGCACTGAGCACTTTCAATCCCCAGACACCAGTGTGAAAGCTGCCACCCGTACTTTAAAACCAGCCACATATAGTGCACATGGAGAGGGCAGTTTGTGATTGTAAGCGACAAAAAAATAAACCAAACCAGCCCGGACCAAATTATTGCATGGCGTTTGAATGCTTCTCTTCCGTTTACTGAGTCTTTCTGTTTTTCCTCTGTTGTCGTGATCACAGAGCCCACTGCTCTGTGGCTGCAGTTCACACTGAGATGTAAAGGCATCTGACTGTAGATTTTCACCTCTGTGAGGAAGGTGGGAAGTCAAGGGTGCTCGTAAATATGTGGGAAATTCTTGCTGACAGTCTTGACTCAACACACACCTGATACCGTCTTTGCAGAGCAATGACTTTGACATTCGATAAATTAGCTTGTCATGTATTTATTTTAAGTAATATACAGCCGTTGGCATTCTCGGCCTTGCAGACATTCACGACCACTCCCAAAGTCGACTGGTTGTTTGCACAGTAACACCTCTCTCTCTGTGCTGCTGTTTGGCAGTCTGCACCAATGATGGGGGCGTCCTGAAGCCTCCACACATGGAACCAGCTGAGAGGTGGATCAAGAGGAAAATTAACTTTCAGCCCAGAAAGAGCTGGAGTCCACTCTCTCTTATTTATAGGGTGGATATTTCCAGCAGACACTGTGTATGCCTTTAAGCATGTGCTTCCACTTAAAAGTACCGTAACCAAGGGGCTCCATTTAGAAGTACAAACACTGATGCCATATAGACACGTTAACTACCAATACAAAGAAGGAGATTCTCTTCTCATGAGAAACAATTGTGTTGTTACAACCTACGATGAACTTCTCTTGAATATCCAAACTACCTGATAACAGCTGACATCAAATTCTTTATACTCAGCATCCATCATAAAAGCAACTTTATTGTCTTTCTCTTGTGTTTGATGGAATGGTGCATTTCCCAGCAGCACAGCACTCAACACCACCTGCATTGACACAATGTACACATTCGGCTGAGATTAAGAGTCTGCTTTCTGTGTTCTGACTCCATCTATTCACCTGTTTATTGACTTATTCCTTCATCATTAGAGATGGACGTACTACTGCTTTCTGATTAAGTGTCTACATGTCTATATATTTTCTTTTGATATTGTTCATTTATATCCAAGAATATTGCACAAATCATGTTTAACTTATCACAGAAGTAAACAGAACAAAACTTAAAGCCTCTATATGCAGAATTGACAATGTTATGATTTGACACCCCCCAGTGGTAGTAATAAAAAAGACTGTTAGATGTTGTGTAATCCCCACATCTGCATGCATATGTTGGCCCAAAGAGACAGAATGAATGGGCTAAAAGGTAATGTTGCACTAATTTTCCTCTGGGAAAGACTTAGAAATATGCTATAATGTACGTATCTTGTATAATGTCAAATTCTACACATAGTGGCTTTAAAAGCATTTCCCACGAGCACAGAAAAGAATCACATTACTACAAAAGCAGCATTAAAAATACAGTGGGTACACTTGTCTGATGAAGACGCTATGTATGTGTGTGTGTAAACTGTATATGTTGTACCACACAGCACCACAGCTTGTTAAGACAGAGATCAACAGGGTCACATTAACAGGTCTCTTTATTTGATGGGAAAGCATCAGGATGGCCTTGATGTTGACCTCCACAGAGATGTAAACTCTTGATGAGTTCCTCAGCTGTAGTTGTCCCTTGTAAACAGAATCATCCTTCCACCCGGCCCCACCTCACCCCTCACCTTCATAACCTGCTCACTTATTCACACATGAGCCCTCTGTCTGCCAAGAGACAGAGGATCGAGGTGTGCACACATAAAAATGGCCTCCAACCACTAATGGCTTTAGCCTTAATACACAGCAGCAAGGGGAGAAAGGGTGTGTGGATTTTGGTGCTTGCACCTGCTAATGCACCTACAGCATCATGAGTTTTAATCCAGGCTCACCATATGCTGTCAAATTTTTTGCATACTTTCCTGCCTCTGCTATCTATGTCATAAAAGAATCCAATGAGATGCACAGCTGTGAGAAGAGCTGTTTGCTCAGTGAGGTGAATTTTATACAGTAGCTTTCATTTGTATTTATACATATAGTAGTTACATACAGTACATATTATAAGTGTCGGCAGTCCCGTCTCTCCTTGTATCTTTCATGTCAAATCTCACTCATTTTAAAGGGCCACAGTGGTCAGTTTAAGTCAGCCCTGTAACAAAAAATGGCACTGAAAATGAGATGATGCTACATTGGTAGTTCATCACAAACAAACAGGAGAAAACAATGCGAAAAGGAAACTGAAAGCACCAGCGAGTGGTGGAAAGGGCCTGGTGAAACATGTACAACAAGGTTCATTATCAGGTTTCAATGATTATTACCCATGTCAAATGAAGCTCTCTGGATGGAGGAGCTCCATTATTCTTTAGATTCACAGTCATCCCTTCAAAAAAACTGATGAAACTACACTTACATAGTTCTATAGATGGCTCCGTGGATTTTACCATTGTCCATGACCACAAATAATTAACAAAAAGCGTCAAGTTTTTGTTTTTTTGATTTTTTTTAGAATGAAAGCTATTTTCAACTAACTGTTAGTTAGAATTAGTTATTCTGTCAGTCAAATGATTTCAGAAATATGAAAAAAAAAACCTTCACATGCTCTGGAATGCACCACACATCGGGCCATGAGTCTAATGATATCAGTGCAGTTCCAAGTGAGTAAGTTCTACATTTTATCATTCATCCAGCCAGCATACGGTAAATTCTGTGCCCTGGTTCCTCTCAAAGCACAAGCTGGTTGCGCAAACTTCCTGCTACCCTCCACTTGTTTATCAGATTCATACTAATCACAGTCCTTCTTGATTTCACTTTCTGTCCTTAAGGCCACAGAAGTAAGCATGTAAATGTAGAACATAACATGATGCTTCACTATTTGAGATCATTCACATGAAAAAGGCCATCAGTTTTAGTTCTGGTCAAAAGTATAATACAGCATAATCTATTAGTGTACCGTGTGTGCTAACAGATAAACACTTACTCAAGTTCAACAGGTTGGTGTTGAAGCTGATGAGAAGCCCCTTGTCCCATACGACATCATCAGTCAGCCAGTGGAGACACAAGCAATCAGTCTTATTTAAATCAAAGTCTGATTTAGGATGTTTATCCCATCTCCATGCTGCTTTGACATCCTGTCCTCTTACAATGTGTTGAATTGAGGAAATCAGTCAGTCCACGATGGAGCTCCATCAACTCTTTAACCCCTCTGACATACTTCAATGCCATTGAGGCTGTTTGACTGGTAATTCCTTGAGCATGAAAACAATGCTGGAGTCTTTTCCATTCTGTGGACCAGTGGAGTGAAACTTAACAGTTGCACAGGAGTTCAATTATTTGCCAAAGGTCACACGTCATCATCATCATCATCATTCTGCCTCAGCCTCCTCTCATGACTCTGTCCTCTCTGGCTCCCTCTTTGAGGAAGACGACCAACTGGATCGTGACAAAGCACGTACAGTTTCCAGATTTTCCGGAATGCTGTGCGGAATTTTTTGATGCGGAAAGCGTAAACAATGGGGTTGACGGCCGAGTTGCCGTGTGTGAGAATGATGGCGATGTAAATGAGGAACACTGGCTTATCACAAGCAGGGCAAAAGAGGGTGATGCAGTTGAGGATGTGAAGCGGGAGCCAGCTGACTGCGAAGAGGAAAAGAACAAGGGCCAGCGACTTGGCCAGCTTGAGCTCCTTGCCAAAGTAACGGCTGGGGTCTGTGTGGCTAGCTGTCACCTACAAAGAGATAAAGAAGAAGGTCATCAGCGTATAATTCAGCTTTACTCCAATCAGTTCACATTAAGTCTGTTTTAATCTTTCGATTGCTGCATATCAAACAAAGTGACCAGATCTGTCAAACACAAGAGGAAGTACTCGCCTTCTTGTTGAGCTGCTTGTGGATCATGTAGAAAATTTCGACATAGATAGCCAGCATGAGGAGCAAAGGAGGAAGCACCCAGCCAAAGAAGTTGAAGTAGACCATGTAGTCCATGCTGATAACGGTCTCAAACTCACAAGTCACCAAGAGGTCATCAGTGATCAGGGAGCCGTTGTCGCGGAGACTCTGCAGGTTATTCCAGCCCAACATGGGCGTGAGGCCCACTATGATGGACACCAGCCAGCACAATAACACGGCCGTGCCAGCGCGCCGAGGCGTCACCACGCGCTTGTAGCTATAGAAACAAGGGAAAGGATGAAGTGTTAAGAAAAACAAAACTTCTGTTGACAGACAGACAGACAGACTGTCATCATCTGGTTTGTTTTGTTATTTCCTGTTTTATGTTGAAACTTTATGTTGTGTGTTATATTTTGCTTTACTCCTGTGTGATTGACTGATTGCTGTCACCTGTCCCTCATTTGTTTTCACCTGTGCCTCATTAGTTCTCCCTCCTCAGTGTAATTATATTTGTTTTTGCCAGATTGTCTTAAAACCTCATGTGTCAAGTTTTGCAGCCTTCTTGGGAGTTAACCTGTCTTTCCCAGAGTTTTTGGATTTTTGTTTTGTTTGTTCTCTACCTTGTAGGGTTTTGGGGTTGTTCTTGTTGTTGTTGTTGTTGTTGTTGTTTTTGTGTTTTTTTGAATTTTTGTGCCCCGTTTCTGTGGCTTACGCTTTGGTTTTGACATCATCCTCCTGTGAATCTTTGCCTGGTTGCCATTTTTTTGTTAATACATTTATTGAACTGCACCAGCTCCGCCTTTGTTAGTCTGCATTTGGGTTCGATTCCTTGTTTCCTCTGTGACACATTTATGACACAGACATGTTTTGTTTAACATTATTCTATTTTTGCCAAATGAATATTATATTTCATGCTTCGAGTGCTTTCACCATCAATTCATATGCATTATTATTGATGTCTCACCTAAAATGGTAACACTGTGACACCTTAAAGGCCTTATTTTATGGTTGTTTTCAGGTTCATACTTTTATTTTGGGTGCATACGAGAAAATGCTTATATGCTTTAATGTTCAAAGAGCACATTCATTTTTTCAAACTGTCCATTGCTACAGCACCTCTATTCCCCCTCAGTCTGAAATGCTCCAGTCTCTTTAAAGCCTCGTCCAGTCCAGTCCAGTCTGCTCTGAATGGTCAGCTGGCCTGAGCGGAACCACCCACCATGTTTCCACATCCACTCTGCTACCACAGCTGTTCTTGGGTCATGGCTGAGAGTGATCACTACGTAGTTTTGACATCTCAACCTATTACAGAGTCCTGACGGCTCGTTTAAAGGAACATTTTCTGCAATACAGGCTGTGTACACTTCTCAACGGATTAAGCATTTTAGTACTTTCACAGTATTTATATAGCACCTAGACAGACTTATAATAATTCATAAAGAAAGGGAGATGGAAATCTCAGTTTCTACAATATGGGACCTTTAAATAATCTGCAAAGTAACAGGGGTATCTTGTTTTTAATTCAGTCCAATGAAATATCTAACTCATTGCAAAAGATTTAAAATGAATGCTCCCTTTGTGAAGGGAGTACATCTCTGTACTGGTTTTATCTTGGGGAGCTGGTTCAACTCTTAAGATAATGTAACTATTACAGGATAAAAATGTGTTCTCTTATCTATAATAGTTGATGCTGAAACAAAAGCAGAGGAGTCATGAAGTCAATAAACTGGCTTAGTAATGTCTGCTATAGAGCAATGTCCATGACCCACAGATTCACCGGACACGGCCACTCAGATTTTGTTGATTTGGTCATTTTTTCCTTGATGTTTGTGCCATGGATAAGTAGGCTATGCAGTTAAATGGTTTATTTTATTGTCTGTTGCAGTTTAGTTTATTGTTGATATATGATCGGGGGTCTGCACAGGGTGTTTTATTTCAAAGGATGACTGGATTCTCCATCTGACCACTTGCCTTGCTCAATCTGCTCTGTGCAGCTTGGTGACAAAAACAGACGAGGCGTGTATTTTTCTCAAAGCAAAGCAGAGCAGAGAGTCACTTTGCAAGCATTGTCAGCTCTGGCAATCAAGCAATCAGCTCAGGCAGCCGCATCGCAGCCGGAATGCAGGAAGTGCTCACTTTGGAGTGCCAACAGGTGGCTCTGCCCTGTTATTCCAGTTTCTGTTTGATCTGTGTGGGTTTGCTGCAGGTGACTTGACCTTCTTGATCATCTTTTTCTGGAAATCACTGCTGTGTTCTTAGAAACCTATCAAACATTAGGGAGACCCAGGCTAAGATATCTCTGCTGTTCAAATGAGGAAAACTGTGGGAGGTGATGCCTAACATAACAGTCTGCAAGTCTTTGCTATCTTCATGAAATGTCATTGGTCCGGTCTCTCCCACACAACGGTCTGCTATTGGACAGATCCGTCAATTAGTCATTGTCGAACGGACATGAAAGATTCCTGTGGTCAACTGGGCTGTTGATTTTTCTAATTCCACCTTTATTTCAAAAGAACAAGCGCTGACTCAATCAGACGAAATGGGTGAGTAACTCATGTCAGGGACTCATTCACTCTCGCTCTCTTGCACATGGCAAGTATATTTTTCTCTCTGCTCTTATCATGTCTAGTCCCTGGCTAACCTCGCTAGCGCTGATGCAAGCACATAAACACATATTAAGACATGCGCCAAACTGTCATATTTTTTCTCTTTTTCTCCCATTTGCGTTCTCTCTGTGCACTCAGACTCGAGAGTTCAGCCAGGGTGAGGCAGACACAACACAGGACAAATGAATGAATACTCAGATATGTTTAGACTCTGTCTTGGGTAAATCTTCCCATATGTGACGACGGTTTTTATCTTGACTTGTATAACTCTCAGTGCAGCTGCTTGGAAAGCTCAGCTGTCTGTCTGCATACAGATCAGCTGTCTGTCTTTCTGGAATTGACTGTCCTCCATCTACCTCCGCTTTGCTGAGGAATTTAAATCTGTGCTTCCCACCTACAAATCCAATCTTTCGGCTAAGCACACTTGCAATATTCTCATTTCAATTTGTGGCTCCCATTATCACTTACCATGAGACATTAAAAAATACAACTGGTGTTTAAATCTGAACTTGTCCAGATGGGAGTATCAAGCCAAACATGTCAGCAGTGAGAGGGAAGTCTCTAATTTATCTAACTTGTGACTATAGAATATGCTTTTTGTTAATTTTCTTTGTAGGGAGGCACCTGGCACCTCTCTCTGCTGTTGATGCCAATCCTGATGAGATATACTGTACAGAAAAGATTTAATATCTTCAAATGGATTAGAATTACAAGATAATATTAATACAGATATTTCCCATCCATTACCTTGTACTGTCACTACACCCAGTACACAAGGACACCACTGTGTGATGAAAAGGGCAGAGAAATGCTGCAGCACACTGATAGACCAGGGTGAAGCTGATAATACTGAGATAATACTACACAATATATTTTCTATTGTTCCTGTAGTGTCACTGCAACCTGTGTAAGTGTCCTCTAGGTGACAGCGTCCAGTGTATGTGAATGTTTCATTGTGTGTGTGGGTTGCCAGCTTTAGAAATTATGCAATCCATCAACCAGCCACCATGAGCCTATTGACCAATCATGCATTCTCTGCCAGACTCATCAGGCTTATTGTTGTGAGCCAACTTAAAGTGGAAACTTGAGTTTTCACTAAAACGATGGGTGAGGCAAGACAGGAGGAGAAAATCTACCATGCAACAGAAATGCCAGTTCACCATCAATTTAGTTATTAACAAACCAGATCAGAATGAAACAAAAAGAAGAGCAATATTTGACTTCCACATGCTTCTTATACATGCTGCTATAGCTCAGGCTGGGGAACAGCTTGCCTCCCGACAAATGTGAAATTCAACAGCTTTAAAAGTGCCAGATGGGTTTTGACCTTTCCTTGGGCATCGAGCATCCCAATGTAATTCTATGTAAATAGAATAAATTGTCTTTTTTTGTGCACCAAGATAATCTTTCTTCTAAACTCTTATCAATCTATACAACTACCATGCATGTTACAAATATGTTTGTAGCTGCAGTAAATTCAGACTTCCAAAATCATCTGAAAGTATCCTATAAACTAAAATTATTTTGATGAAAAATGTTTAACAATCAATGATTCTTTAAACTAAATAACTAGTAGAGTCACAACATGTATGTGTGGGGTTTTTTGTTTTTCATCATGACATGTCTATTACTTTATTTCAGTTTACAACTTAAATTTGGGATATTTTGTAAGCGGTTGGAAATAAATGAATGATGAATTGATAAGTGTAAGTATAATTAGAATTTATATTAAAATCCGGTAATACAATGGCATAGCCTTAAATTTGAATCGCTGACTTACTGTAATTCCAGGTAGAGATATTAGATGTCAAAGCAGATTAATGTAGCCCAACATTACCGCCACTGTAAACTAATGAAAATGATTAGCAACACCTTAACACTATAGATTACAGTCATTTCTGCTTGGAGCTGAAATGAAAATCCAGCCTGGCACTGTCACGACCGATCTGATGGGTGTCCTTGGTCCAAGCAGCGGTCCAGACACAAAGGCTCCCGTAAAAGAGACACCTGAAAACTAGAAGAATTCACCTTTGTGCCTACCTCATGGGTATTTTGACTCTCAGATAGCGGTCGATGGCGATGGCCAGCAGCGCCAGGATGGAACTTTGCGTGAGGACGAGCACTGTGCAGGCGACCAGCAGGCAACTGTAAAAGTGCGTCTGGAGTCCGATGCTGATGGTTATGGCGAGCGGGATGACAAGAGCCCCGACCGCAATGTCAGCCAAGGCCAGGGAGACGATGAAACAGAACGTGGTGTCTCTCAGAGACCGGTTAATGCGCACAGCCCAGACAACCATCACGTTACCGATGACCGACGACACGGCGATCACCACTTCCATCCCGATGTAGAGGGCTTTCGAGGCCGGCAGACCCGAAGGCATGTTGGCGGATGCTGGAGGAGAGTGCGCTCAGCGGAGAAAACAGCCTCAACACGTCGAGGGAGTTCCCTGTTTGAGTTTGTGGGCACCGACTGAGACCCCCTGACTTAGGTTTCGCATGTTTTATGTCCCCACAGTGGTAGAGGTAATGTCTGTTGCTCTGAATTATTTTAGGATCCGGTCCAGGACATCGAGCTGCGCGCCAGACGCAGAACTTGGTCTCCATACGGTCCCGAGGCGGTGATTCCCGAGAATTAAACGGTCCCTGCAGTCCTTCTGGCGGAGGGACAGGACGGACGAGGGGTAGTGAATGAGTCATAAGCAGGTTCCAAAAGCGCGTCAGGCATGTGTCAAAGGTCGGAAAAAGAAACTGAATTAGTTCCAGATAGTGTCGTTTCCTGCTGAATTTGTCATCCTGATAATTGCGCCATCAGCCACTGCAGCAGAATTTCTGCTCTTTATTTGGACATGACGGGCTCAAGACAGGCGAAGGCTTATTTCTCAGAAATAAGCCCAATTAAGAGTTGGTGACATTCACCCAGGGAATTTAGATTAATACCAAAACATTATTCTCTTCCTGCAAAAAAAAAAAAAAAAAAGAAAAAAGAAAAAAATCCACATGCTTAAATCATTTAGACTCACCTTTATACCATACAATACTTATTTAGACTAGGAGGCTCTTAAAAATGTGATCCTAACTCCTGTATATCCCTCATGGTTTTCCTCAGTATGACTGTAGTTACAGGTTGAAAGCATGAGTGGGTGAAAAGTATAAGCCTGTGAAGCTTTGACACAGGACACACAGAAAGGAAGCTGGATGTAGACAAATGGCCACATGCTTTATGCTGGAGGGAGACAATAAAACAGTACAAGACAACATCAGCTTGTATCAGACGGAAACAGCAGGACTCAGCTGCACGACAGACAAACAAGCCGATAAAGATGCAAATGAGACTCAAGAACAAGGTGCATAAAAGCATGCAATTACATAGCACGCAGATACAGCACATGTGGTGCCTTCATCTGCACCATGTTTGCGAATGGGACTGCAGTTTGTGAATGGGCTGAGACTGTTCATAGATCTCTTTCTCTCACCTTGACCACAGTGACGGCCTTTCCCCTGAGAATGATTTCAGCCTGTCTCTGTCCTCAATCATTCATGTGTCTGTGAGTCCTCTCCGACTTTCATCACGCCTACAAAATTTCCTCCAGTGATGAAACTGTCAGAGTCCACACCAGGAACACTCAGCTCATGGTCACAGAGCCAAATGTCCTTTTAAACACTTTCCAAGATTTTAACAACATCTTACTGACGTGTAAATACAACAATTCATTGCTGAGGTGGAAAGAATTCCGAGATAATGAGAAATAATGAGATCATGATATTGAGTGGATTCAAGTGTTCTGAGTGTCATGAGCATCACTTGCTTGTTTGTATGATTGACATTAAAACTGGTTTGTGTTTGATACATAAGTTTGTTTTTATACATGTAACCAAGGTAATAAAGGTGTTTTGACATGTACATTAATGAAGCAATGTGTCTTGGTGTTCAGGCATAGGAATCCATTCACTTTCTTATGTACAGTATTGCATCTATTGCCTTTTGATTTCTGCTGAAGCTCAGTACTGTTGGTATAACAGTAAAACTGACTTGGAAAAACTCACTAATTCATTCAATTTAATCACCAGAAAATGCAAATTTTGAATCACGGTCTCAGATTTAAATTAAAATTTGCAGCGTGTAATAATTGTCATACCTCTTAAAAATTGATTCTTGTTATTTTAGTAGATCATCAGAAAACAGCGTGAAGTCATCAACAAAGTGGAGATTTTCTGACCAGCACAATACCAGTGAATGACCATATTAATCTAGTGTGTAGGGGTGCTGTCACACTGAATGCATAATAATTTGACATTAATGACAACAATAACATTCTGTTCCAGAATGTTCAGGAACGTTCCATTCTAGAATGTTATTATTGTCATTAATGTCAATAATAAAACTCATTATATCTAGGTGTTATGACCACAGTTAAGTCACCTTGAATGAGCTCGTATAATCACTTGAAGTGTGATGATGATGACGTTTGCTTTCCACATGGACAAATCCATATCAGAAAGTGTTGAGATGAGGTCTCATGTTCGAGCTGTATTAGCAGTTAACTGGCTGAATGTTTCTACATATCTTTATCCACTGTAATCGCGTGCTCTGTGTCTTCCAGGCAGCTTCTGGGTGGTCTGTATCATTGGCCTCCATCACTGTGACTGTTCTACATTACTGATGTTTTCTATATTGAACAGATTGGATGAAAGTCTGAATGTTTCTCTGTTTGGCCTTTATCTCAGTGTAAAGGCATAAGTATTGTGCGTCTGCCTCCTGATGACATATCTGAAGACGATGAGTGCATGTGTTCAGTCATTATCTTGCATTGATCTTTGCTGGAACAACCTAATATTGATGATAGATGACCATTTTTAAGTGATTCATACAACCTGCTGACCTTCTGCAAAAAGTCACAGCAGAAATATCGCAACAGCCTTTATGGAGCAGTGTCTTCTGAGGAACAATGACTTACTTAGTGAAAGGAGAACTAGTTTTATTAGACAAATCATTAGAGAAATGCCAAGTAAGGACTACTCATTTTTTCCAGCAATCTCCTCCACACACGTATGCACATGTACAACAGCACTGCATGTTTTAACAACCAGGAAGGAACCTCTTGATTTTACCCTTTTCAGGGTGAGTGTTTTCACCTAACTGCTGTTCACTCTTGCTGCCAGTGCACAATGGTCCAAACTTTACCACAGCAACAGGGTCGTTAGTAATCCTAACGGTGTCACACAGTATCTGGAAGCTGTTTTAATTAAGACAAATCTAAGCGAGGACTATTTTTCATATTGGCCTGGTGTAGCTGCAGATTGTCAGCTCCAGTCTGTGTCCACACCACTGAGCCAACAGGTGCAGGCAGGCAGCATGAGGATGGATGAGGCTGTGAAGTAAAACCACAGCGTTCGTTCTTCCGTCACACATCTCACTCAAGCAGCACACTCTGGGCTTGGAGCAAATCTCTGTAAATATTTGCTGCGTCTGTCACTCACTTCAATTTAAGCCAACGCAACTGGCAAATTCATCAGTGCATTTAGCATTTCGTGCAAACTGAGGTTGACAACTACACGAAACAGTGATGCACTGTGTTTGGAAATGGAGAAGTTTATTATTTAGTGTGTAATCACCCTGTTTTGTATAGCATCACACCACCGGACCGAGAACAGTGTTGCTACAGTCTATGATCACTGCTCAATATTTATTTACTGCCTATGTTAGATCCATGAGTGCAGGGCAGTTGGAGGCCCAGTAGGTCCATAAACACTGAAACTGGTCTGGCAGGATTCTAACTTCACTGTGTTATAGTCTCATAACAGTGTAGGGATTTACAGCTGTAATACGGCCCTTTTACTTATTCACTTCGGTCCACGCGTTCCAATCAAACAGTTGTTTCAAAGAGATTTTACTTGTCCATAGTGAAGGAGAGATAAAGCACAGTGGAAATGTCAGAATTATCGATTAAAAACAAGAGTCCACTGTTTTTTCTGTTAATAATGATGCTGTTATGCTCTTAAGCTATTACTCTGCCCTGTGCATTAAGTTTATACAGTATGTGTCCATCAGTGGTACAAAGAAAGTGCATTTACTCAAACACTGTACATACATACAATTTTGAGGTACTTGTATGTGATTCTTTCTATTTTATGCTTGGCTCTACCTCTACTCCACCAAACCTAAGAGTTAAATATTCTACTTTTTACTGTACTGCATAAAGATTAAAGTTGAATAAAAAAAATAAAAAAGCAGTGTCTAGTTGGGGCCTTTCAGATGTCTATTAGTTGTTAGTAGTTCCACCACAGACAGACATACCCTCTAAACATCTCAGATGATTTCAATTAAATAATTGTTCAAAAGAGGGAAAATTGTATCTTTTTTTTTTTTTTTCACAAAAAAAGTGAATTTTGCTGATAAAATGTACATGCTATCAACAATGTCACTTTTTGATAAAGTCTGAAGACTTGCTTCATCCAGCGGAGGAGAAGCAGGACCTGCTCTACTCCACCTGGATTTACATATTAATAAATGCATTTAGTGCACACACAGTAAACACACAGGATCATCTTTTGTCTCTGTTTTCACATTACTAGCTACAGTTTATCATTTCTAATAGCTGATAGTTATCGTCACCTGGTTTTGATGCACCACAGATTAAAAACCATATTTGATTCAAAAGCAACTTTTTTTTCCCCAGAAATGACCCTTCACGGCCCTGCTGAATGTTTTCCAGCTTGTATTGAGGTCCATTGTGTTGAAACTGTGTGGTGGCTGTTGAAGCATGATAATTTAGGGAGAGAACGTGCAGCTCCTCATCAACCCTCTCCAGCACTGTGCAAATGAAGGGAATTGTTCAGACACTTTACTGCTGGGCTGAGCAGCGTATTATGAGCACTTCATCTGCTGACCTACAAAATGCATCAGAATATGAGCTGATGTCAAAACCTGCAATATGGGCAATAACTAACATTGGCACTCCTGCCACTCAGCCAATCGAATCACGGCATGAGCCTTGTCTCTTGAGTTGCAGGGCTGAGGATTTCAAGCAAAATTTTGAGTTGTGGCTTCAGTGTAAAGAGGCTTTAAAAGAGTACAGTCAGTAAATAATGTAAGACAGTCTAAATAGGAAAGACAAAGAACAGGCATCTTGTAAAAATATCTCACCCACTAAGCAAATGAGAACAAAACCAAATGGAAACTGGAGAAGTTACAATAGAAAACTTGACGTGAGTGTGGCTAACAAATAGCAGAAGCACTCTCATACTTAAAACATACAGAGGTTGAACAATTAAATGCTATGAAGCGTCACAAATGACAACAAAACATCATGAAGAAAGATGGGAACAACGAAATGCACAAATAAGACAAATAAATGTGTGTGGTGCAATCTGTCTGAAGTTTGGTCCATTTACAGTAAGAAATACTAGATCATACATTTCCAATAATACAAATGGTTCATTTCTCCCAAACTTCACATTTCACTTTATGACTCAAAACTTTCTTTTAAAAATATTTATTCCTAATTTGAGACAATCCTGAAGATTTCATCAGGGCTATTTTTTAAACTGTCAAAAGCTCCCCCCAGAGCCATAAATAATGTTTCAAAACAGCTTTTACAGGCTAATTAGTGCTCACCTTGATGAGTAAACTGATCTTGATGTAAAGACAATTTGACGTCACTGTGTAGATTCATGTGAGTGTTAAAACATCTCAAAGGCTCTCGTGAAATTACACTGACAAGCCTCACGTGAGTGTTAAACCATACATGTTTTATACAGCACGTGAACATATTCTGGTTGATTCTGATAGATGTGTGTGAAAAGTAGCTGAAGAATGAAGGTTAAACTTTATTCTGCATCGTTGAAGGTTTTTTTATGTTTGTATTTTTCAGTTCTGAATCAAATCTTATGGTAGCCAGATGATTGCATCATGGGTCCATCCAAGAGGTGTTTCCCTCATTATCTGCACAGGCCTAACATTGTAATGCTTCACATGGCTCGTCTAGACCATCACTGAAGGATATTATCATAATGAGATGCAGGTCTTTGTCTGCAAACACACCCAGTATGCTTGGAGAGTTTTAACAGGCATCTTCTGCTTTGTTTTATTTGGCACCAAGAGTCGTTCTGATCAACTTCAGCAGTTTACAAGAAGACTGAGAGGTAAGTTTATTTAGTTAAGCTGCAAACCTCCTCAGCAAGACATGAATGTAAGTAGGGAAAAATTGAAGTCATTTTATGTAAAATTGCCATTCTCGTAATTGATCGTTTCTGTAGAATTTAGAGGAAGCTGGATGCATATTTTGCAAAGATGAAGTAATTTTTAAGTACCACTACCAAACAACTATTTCCTGAGTTTACAAAAATCTTTCACAACTTTCTCATCTTGTGTAAACTTACAGAATTGTTTGAATTTGTCCACAGTCATCGCTGTTCCCATAAACACTGACTCACCGCCTGTCTCACATCAGTCATCCTTCAAGCCTTTAATGATAGATTTGTCCATTTCTGTCCACTATTTAACACAGGCATTAGCATACCAGTGAACAAGACGTTTTGTACAATCCGTCATCTAATACGTGTGCTGTGTCATGTCTGCAACAAACAGCCTGTGTCTTTTGCATGTGTGTGTAAGTGTTCACAGACTGCTGGATGCATGTGTTTGGGTATATTTTTTATAAATGTCTGGTCTCTGGATATGGTGCCATTGATTGGTGAAAGTCAAGTGATGATCTGTGGGGTGTTTGAAAGAGACTATTCAGTCGTTTGATTGGAAATGTATGGCTTATATTTCTGGAGCTCAACCCAAGGGTCTTAAAATCAGGACATCTCAACCTCTCTTAGTTTGATTTTGATGGTTGTTTTTGAAATTTGTCTCTTGTAAGTCCCACAAATTACTAAATTGATGGTTGAAAAAGTGCCCAAAACAACAAATCAAGCAGCCCGCTCTCTCAGGATGATCTTGGCATGGCTTAACTCAGCATCTCCACTGTTTGCTCCCCTGGCATCTCCTCATATGCCCCTTCAGTTCTGACTCTCTCCGATGTTCTTCAAAAAGTCCATATATTAACACTTCCTCTTTTCAATTTCTCTTCATTTTCATTTTACTGCATACGTCTCCAAGGAAAGACAGCTTGACAGTTTGTTCAGCCACTAACTTGGTGTTTTTACTACACTTTTTTAATGTGAAGAGAAATAATGCATACAGTAGATCATATACAATGTACCTATTTCTTCCAAAACTCTGTTTCATGAGTGGTTTAATGCATTATTTTGTCACAACTTCCTAATTCTCTTGAAAGCTAGATGACAGTAACTGCTATGAAACTGTATTTTTGACATTTGCTCTGATCAAAGTCCTTTAGTTTTCCCAAAGGACACATTTCCGTCTCTTGGGCTGTGTTGACATACTGTACAGAGTCGTGTTTCCGCCCCCTTGTTGTCTGGAATTCTGTTGAAAATGACTTTGTTTTGGCCAACCAGTGTGAGAAAATACCAAGTCTGAGTGCCATAGAACAAATAGCTTGTACATTTCCAATCCATTACATCCTATCCAGTAACAAACAAATACATACAGTATGTCCTTAACATCAGGACTATTACGTTCTGGTGCAGCACATGAGCACCAGTTGTGCCATTTACTAACTAACTAAAATCCAATCGTCATTTTGACGCAGCAGCTGATAAACACAGAGCAGCTGTACATAAGCAAGGTATAAACCAACCCAGACAGCCTGGTAAGTCCAGAGGGAACAGACCAAAGACATAAGGGGAGATACTAAATCTCTTCTCGTTTTGTCACAGCTTGTTTCATCTTCTCCACCCTGCAGGAAGATGACATATTATCTAAAATACGTTTTAAGACACACTGCATCATTTCTGTTACATTTCATCTGGTGAGAAGCTTTTAAAGAAATTTGTCAAGTGCCACTGTGTGCCCTTGACTGCTGCTCAGATGCCCATAGCAAACAGCATGCAGTATGGAAGAGGAGTCAGAGGGCAGGTAGTAGCATCAAGCTGGATTAAAGTGAAGATGGAGAGAAAATTGAAAATGTCAGTGATGGGGAGAAGGAATTGGTTCAAAGGCAGATGGTGAGTGAAGGGATCATTGACAACAGATGCCTGTTTGTGCTCTCGCTGCATATAAAGACTGTAGAGCTGCAAGAACTGCAAAACTCAATCAGGTTAAATGAATTCTTTGTTTGGGAACAGCAAGATTTTACTTCCAGCACTGTTACAATTACAATATTGACATGACACGTGTGTGCTGAAGTCCAAGAAATAGAGCAAAGCATGCAGCAATGCATGAATGTTTGAAACAGAAGCACGATAATCCTGAGAGAAGGACGTCTGATCCTGACTGAAATACCAAAACATTACCTACATGAAACATTCTTTGGTCATCTGGGTCATCTGCATGCACTCAGTGAAAGAAAGAAAGAAAGAAAGAAAGAAAGAAAGAAAGAAAGAAAGAAAGAAAGAAAGAAAGAAAGAAAGAAAGAAAGAAAGAAAGATAAAATACAATTAAAGGAAAATTAAAAACAGAAGCCAGTAAAAGACAATAATTTAGCATTTAGAAATATTAAAATCATTGAGCAAATATATTTACTAGTGCTGTCAGGCAATTAAAAAAATTAATCTAATTAATTACAGGATTTGTAATTAATTAATCTAATTAATCGCATTTTAATTTCATATCTGCTAACGGTCCCCAAATAAAGAATTTGAATTCTAGGACATTACAATTCACTGACATTCACATTACAGCTGGTGAATTCTTTTCATCACTGTAGTTCTCGACGGTAGCTGGAAATTCGAGTCAGATGACGCTATCTGAAACGCCTCTTTTAGGCCCTCGTCTTCCACGATTGAAATCGGCCTGCAATCAGCAGCAACCCACTTTGCGATTGAGTTTGTCAGTTTTTCTGTCGTGGCTTTGCTCATTCGTTTTCCTAACTCAGCAAGTGTGGGTTGGTGGAGTGAGCTCACGGTGCTACCGTGAGGCAGCTAACGGCACTAGCGGCACTAGCAGCAACTACATGTTTACATGTAGCGTTTAAATGATAATTCAGGCTGGAGCTGCTACGGTGAGAGGAAAATTATTTTTTACACAAGGTACAAATCACTGCGTTCTTGTTAATAGTCCGGTCTTTGTTCTTTTCATAAATAAACTTGCCATTCAAAGGTCCAAGTAGGCTTGCCTCGCTCTGCGGTGTCGCATCAATGTCTGTTGTCACCCTGCTTTTGACTAGTGGCGCAGGTAAGATGCGACCTGCCACTGCAGCCTACGGGTCACTCAAAGGGCCAAATTTAAAATGCTTGCGCATTGACTTGCCACTCAAGATTAATTGCGTTAATTTTTATAGCGCGTTAATTTGCAGAGTAATTAATTAATCTAATTAACGCGTTAAACTGACAGCCCTAATATTTACTTTAAGTAAAAGCTGTAGCAAATATTAGGTGCAGCTGGTCAACCCAATCCAACACCTCACCTGTTAATAAAGTACATTTTTATGACGCTATAGTGTTCATTTGTTGTTGACACTGATATGTATGTAAATAGGAAGGACAAAAGATTTGAAAAACCTCCTAATATAAACTAGTCCACTACAACACCACCACCTTTTAACTACGATCAATAAATATGATTGGATTTATACATTTCCAACAACAAAAACTTAACATTATACATTTTTAAAGGTAGAACCTATGGCAGAGCTTTGTATGAACTTGAATAGATTGTAGTGTACCCAACAAAGTGGCCTCTGAGTGTATTCTGTGGCTTTGGAGGAGCTTTGAAAAGTCAGGCAAAATAAATCAAATGACATCACTCAAATAATCTCTGCTTGCTTTTAGAGAGCACAAATTTAAACAGAAAGTCTGCATCTGGAAGGTTCAGAGTTTGAAATGTGAGGCTGTTTATCCATTAGAGTGAGACTGAGGACAGGGTTGCATCAGGGGAAGTTTAATAGCTTGACCTGTACAAGCAACTGAAACAAAGATGCTCTATAACGAAAGATGTGACATTTCAAAGAAAGGCAATTTAAAGAAATGGAATATACTTTCTGTCTCCAATCCATTCCTGATGGACTATTGTTTGTCTATGTCAAAACAATACAACACTAAACACAATACAAATTCAACAAAATTAATCTTCTCCTGATTTGTCGATCTGAGAAATGCAATTTTGTGTCATTTTTCATTTTTCAGAAAATATGTGACTTGTGAAAAATGGGTCCAATATTTACTTCTCCTTCTTTCGTCAGGTCAGTGGTGAAACTCACGTGACACAGATACAGGAAATGAATTCTACTTTCAGAACCATTTCTGACTGAAAGTTTGGATATCTCAACCTTCAATGCATCCTTTTGAATCTTTCTTCTTTAAATCTCATGCTCATAGGTTCCCCAACTTTATGGAATTGGCATATTAAATAACTCAAACTATTACTACTAACTATTTCAAACCTACAGTTTCAATGCCGGAATCAGTTTGCTCTTGTTCTTAAACAGTTGAAAGGACTTAAGAAGAGATGAGATAAGAAGTTGTGGCATTGGATATGAGCTGCAGCACTGTGGGCAGCAGTATTTAGGGCTCACATCACTGTTCTGAAACAATGTTTCAGCCATGCAAGCTCTTCTCCATCTATAATTCTTTGTATTCACTGCTAGAGAAAGGTTGTTAATTTGCACTGAGAAAAATGAATCAATTTGATGTCTGTCTAACTGCAAAGTGCTTTATCCTCAGAGATTTGCAGAGGTGAACACATTTTTTTTCTCTGACGGAGCAGAGAACCACCAATTATTAGGAGATGATCTGAGCTTCCTGCAACTTTGAGTATTCAATCTGTGAGACGTCGGAGAGAATCAGATATGAGCAGGTGCAGGCTCCACTTCAATCTTCAAGGCTTTAAAGAAACGTCTGGCAAGATGTCCATAACTCCACTATGATTGGATTTTGGAGTGTACTTTTTTTTTTTACAATTGGGAAATGTTTCTCAAAGACACTAATATGGGAGAAATGAGGAAACGATGCTCCTTACATTTTCCCATTATTTTTCTCTAAATCCGGAGGCGCCGTAAATGAAACATGACTGAAACAATGCCAGTAAGACTGACTCTTAACAATCTTAAGTAACAACACATTTATGGCATCTCATCTCATCTTAGGCAATGAGTGGATTCTTGAGATTAGATACAGAAGTCCTGAAGGGTTTTGAATGAATTTCCCAGAACTGTTCACTGTTCACTGTTGCAATGAAACTTTGATCAAACCTAATTACTTTTTATCTGCTTTGGAATCAATCCTGTATGTTTTGTGATGTGTTGAATCAAATCAAGACCAGCAGTAATGTCTCAGAGAGGAAATGTGGTTTTTGTCCTGCCAATAGTTTTTATACCAGTAGTTCCCTTTAGAAATCAGTCTGACTTCCTACTTTGCATTTGATTACACAGCAGCTTTCTCACATGCAGTAGATTTTCATTATATTAATCAATTAAAGTGTGACACACAAATGCCAGAGCTTGCAAAGACTCATTTTGTAAATAAAAAAATCAAGGAAACTTCAATAATAATGTTTTGTTTTTGTTTGTTTTTTTACCTTTTGGATTCAAGATAGCATTAGAACATGAGACAATTAAAGCATTTTCCAAGGCGGACATCAGACAAACTGAAAAGTATCATAAAGGCATACAGCAAATACAACTTACTGTAGATTTGATGCATTTAAGTACTGAAGGCTTCACAGGGCGAAGAAATTAAAGAATAAAGCAAATGACCCACCAGTGGCACTAGATTAATAATCAGGGGATCACACAAGTTTTAAGAAATCTTGGTCCGTGTGCCATGAATATTCATAGAAACTAAATGGAAATCTATCTGATAGTTGTCAATACAACTTAATGGTGGGACCAAAAGAAAAGTCAGGTGATCCCCCAAAGTCAGTAGGATTCATCCTCTGAGGACCATCAATGTGAAATTTCATTGCAATCTATCTAATACTTTCAGTAATAACAATATGTCTGCTATGATGTCATTTAGCTGTTCTAAGTTCAGAACCACCAGCTGTGGGGATTTGAATAAGTTTGCATGTTCTCCCTCTGTTTGCGTGCTTCCTCACTCTGTCCAAAGACTCGCAGTTTATCCAAACTGAAGCACTCTTGCTTGCCTGTCGGCGTGAATGTGTTTGTCTGTTTATGTTTGTGTTTGCCCTGTGATGGACAGGCGACCTGTCCAGTGCATGTTGGGATAGACTCCAGCCCTGCATGGCCCGGACAGGATAAGCACTTTAAAGAATGGATGGATGGTTGCATTTATTCCCCTTAATTAAAACTGCTCCATTGTTGACTGCTGTGTGGAGAACAAATAATATGAATGGAGCAAATAAACACTAAGATACTTTGTCATGAAGTGCACCTTTAACACAGAATGGAGATGCAATAATGAGTGGGAGTGTGTGTCTCTACACTGAGGGATAATACGCAGACACATCTAACTGTCTCATTATGAGTCAGAATATATTTACTTGCAGATATTTATGTGGCATTTTCAACGTTTCACTCCACCACAGTCTCTGGTTCTGGTAAACACACATGCTAATTAGGCATATCAGAGCTATGCAGTGCCTCTCTTTTAGCAGACAATGCAGGGAGCACAATAATGAATAAACACAGCATTTCAGAAGCATTTCTTTTCTTTGTTTCTGTGAGTAATGAGTGAGTGTGTGTTTGTCTCCATGCACCTCAGACTCTTTGTCAACCCACTCTCCATTTATATGTACAGCTAATTTGTTATTTAAAACACACTTCGAGGAAGCTGAGGTAATATAACATCATTACCAAAGAGGAGCTGATGGTAATTCACAGCTAGTGTCTGCGTAATTAAAGTAGTTCATTTCATTCTCATCGCTAACATTTGGATCGCCATGAAAGAATATACCAGTGTGTGTGTGTCATGTAGTCAGGTGATATGTAAATGCTGAGCTCTGAACCAAGGTTGATGTGGTGTCCAGCCTGACTTGTTAATAACATTCACCAGTGGTCTCTCTCTGGGCCATGAAGCTAATCCTTTGGATCAACGGTCTGTGAAAAGGGAATCTTTAAATCCCTCTAAATCTGTTTTCAGTTATCTATGGCATATACCCCCCAAGAAGATAAGAAATATCAACACACATACTGTATCTGCTCATTATCATTGTTCAAATATTTAACATTGTCACAGGAACACATCCACATTTGACTCTGTGGAAGGGATTTGTGGGTGACACTGTGTAAATTCATTCTCTCATTATTTAAGGAGGCGGATACAAATTTAGTGTATTGAAATATGCCCTTATAATTTCTCATGTCTTCTTTTCTGTTATACACATACAATTGTGACTTTAGAATGCAGCATGTCTCCTTGTTACCTTTAGAACTTCTTTAATCTCTCTCTGATTTGGTGCGAAACACAAACTTATTGAGTATATTATTTCCAGTAGAAGTGAAGCTGGTTTGCTCGCAAAATGGAAATTAATGCAAATTTTTGCCGGAGTTTTTTAAGAGTCAGCCTCTTTCACAGCCACGTTGACAGGACCGAGCATCCGTCGGACACTGAGTGCCAGCTGAGCCCTCACCTCTCTGTCAGCTCCTCTCCTGGTGAGAAGGAGGTGCCTTTGTTTGTTTCCCCTCTTCGTTGCCTGTCTCTCTCTATAAAGTGAACCTCTGGTGACCCGTCCATCCGTCCACACCGTCTCAGTCCCACATGGTGTGTTAACAACACGCCGACAAAAGTGTGGAAGTGATAAACCTCTGATGGAGAAAGCAGGATGCGAGTAGTCTCAGCAGGGCCTGGGAGATTATTTGCAGAATGCCCGTGTTGGACATACTTTACAGTAAAATGTCTCACAGCAGTTGGGATATTACATCGTCATCATCAACGTGATGGGAGAGATTAAGCCTGAAATTTCACAGCCTGCATATAAAAAAGTATTTGGGCAGCTGTTGCTGTTAGTGTGATTCATTGTGACAGTTGGGCTGCTTGCATTGCGTCGTCAGAGGGTTCAGACAAAGCTGGCACTGATGTGACACAGTGAGCAAACAAATCTCTGCTTCAGGTTAATAATACCAGAGCCTGTCATATTCTTAAGCTGCATTTTGTGCTTACAGATTTGATGATTGTCATGTTATTCATTCAATGAATTTAATGCATCGATTCCACTAAGTGTGAATCTCAATTTTTGGTGTTTGGTTGTGAAAATACAAACAGGCTAATAACTATAGAGCAAAGTGTGGTGGTTTGGGAAACTGAGTCTACGTTTACACTTAGGGAAAACGCATGTGTTTTCATGCGGTTTGGCCTCTCATTTACACGCAATTTCTGAAAACGCTGGTTATGTGTTGGCGTGTAAACAGGGTTAAACAGCGTTTTAGGTTCCAAAACGTCACAACATGCATGAAAATACTCAACGTCATGTGAGCGACCTATGTTTACACTCGCGCCCATAGGTTTGACATAGTTATGATGCCGCTCGATGGTGTATTTATCCAGGTTCATGTAAACGACAACATTTTTGAAAACGATGTTGTGTGCACGATGTTATTTTTGAAAATGGAGGGGCCAAAATATCTGTTTTCCAAAATACCCTGCTACGTGTAAACGTGGGGTCAGTTTTTTTTTGTGTACTGTGGAGAGGTGTGGGGCTTTGTTTCCTGTGTTTCCTTCTTTGGCAGAGGCTGGGCGTGGTTCTCCAGGTGGCTTGAGAGCCGGCTTTAACACAGCTGGGACTCATCGCAATCAAGCACAGCATAAAGACTGTGGACTGCAGAGGACTCGTCGGATTGTTTCTGCTTCTTAGTGGTAGAGTTGGCTGTTTACTAGTCCTACCTGTGAGTATAAGTGTTTAGTTTTGTTTCGCTCGTGTGAATTATCAATGCTTGATCTCCTGTGTCGCCCAGCCTCGAGCTTCAAGTCCACAACCATTACCACCTAGTTTTACCCTTTGCCTCTACCAACACATGCCCTCAACACAAGTACTCACACCACCTGAACTCTGTGTGCTCCAGCATATCTCTGAACTGCTCTCCACCTCAGTACCTCATGCCTTACCTGCTATTGCCAGGATTCCTCAGCTACTATAGACAGCCAGCTAACTAATGCTAGAGAGCTGCATCAAGTGAGAGCTAGCTGCAGAGATAACCGCAATAGCTTTAGCTGAAGACAAATTTAGCTGCTAGCTCTCTATGAAAAATATCAATTCAGATTAGCCAACATCAATATTTCTTCCTCTCGTCTACTCACCGGCACACCTGCTGCCAATCCACTCATCAGCTGCACCTGGAGCCTGCAGTATATAAGCCCCAGTCTTTCACTCTGTTCAATTCAATTCAATTTATAAAGTGCCAAAGCACAACAGAAGTTGCCTCAGGACACTTTCCATATAGAGCAGATGGTACTATAAGATATAGAGGAAGCCAGTGCATTGATACTAGGAGTAGGTGTGATGTGCTCCCTGGTGCATTAACATCCTGCCAGCAGAATTCTGAACCGGCTGTGGCTGTGAAAGTGGCTTCTGGCTGAGGCGTGAACCCAAAGAGATGCAATAGTTAAGTCTAGAAAAAATAAAAGCATGTATGACCTTCTCCATATCACTGAAAGACAGTTTTATTTTGGATCCAATGTAGGAAACAAGCTTGGAGTCAAATGTGACTCCTAGGTTTCTGGCAGAGTAGGTGGCCCAGGGAGCTAAAGAACCCAGCTGATGTTTCAGCACCTCAGCTGCTCAGTGTGGACCAATTAGTAAAATTTCTGTTTTGTTATTGTTTAGCTGCAAGTAGCGAAGTAGTAGCGAAACAGTCCTTCAGCTTTGCAAAAGAGACTGAGAGAAAAACGGTGCCTTTGAGGGTAGAAATAAACGAGAAATTCTTCTCATCTAGTGGGGCTGCACTGACGTTCAGAATGTGAGGAGGCAATAATAACATGGTTTATGATATTGAACGCGTTATTGTGGTGGTCTGCAACTAAATGAGAAAGAAAGGCACTCTTGCATCCTTAACAAGCACACATTAGAGTCTTCAGATTGTCAAGAGATGATAGTTCAGATTTCTGCTTTCACTCTGCCTTTTTGGCTGTTTTGAATGTAAGTGTACTCATTAAGCCATAGACATGAATTTGATTTGTGTTCCTTCAGTGAAGCAGAAGCAATCCAGTCCAGGATGGAAGCACGGTTATTTAAGAGTCTTACTTAAGTCAAACTGGCACATACATCAGTGTTAGTTGTTCCGGTGTAAGATTGAAGACTGCGTACATGAAAAGTATTCAAAGTCCACTATCTGAGGTGGTTGTATCACTGACACATTGAAAGTGATTGTTTGGTAATCAGATACATAGCTGTCTTTTGCCTCCAAACAAATCCCAAATTAAAAAACAAGGTCAAGTGTGTGACCTTCTGAGTGTGTCAGCCCTTTAACTGTCTGAGAACAAGTCAACGAGCCAATCAGATTAATGAAGTCAACAGAGAGAGGATCTGAAGGAGAGCAAACATGAATATTAAAACCACAGAATAGCAGAACTCTCTCTCATAGCTCAGGATAATTAGAGACACCTGCTCTGAGAATTCTGAGAGGATTTTCTCTTGGGAGGTCTGTAGATAACAGTACAAAGCAGCTGAATATTTCCTCTGATTACAAAACTGAGCAGCTCAGAGGACATGTGATTAGGTGTAATTAAACTAGCTTCAAATCACACATTTAAATGTTTTATATATAGGGATTAATCTTTATATACCTTTCAGCATAGATGTTAAAGAGGCCATATTATGCTTTGGGGGGTTTTCCCTTTCCTTTTGTCTTTTTTGTGCATGTAAAATGTCTGTATAGCAACAAAGCCCAAAGTCCATGCCAAAGTGAGTTATCTTCTCCTGCAGAAATGACTGGTCCTCAATTGCCTTGTCAGGAGTCCTGCCTTTTCTTCCGTTACTTCTCCGTCTCACTATGTTGCACAGCAACACGTCCAGCTCAGTGACAGGTGGACATCCTGCCCACTGAGGCCTGGATCTGCCTCACTCACTACGTTTACATGCAGTCAAGTAACCCTTTCATAACCGGAATATCAGCAATAATCCGGTTGCGCACGGCCATGGAAACACCAATAACCCTTTAGAAACCCTTTTTAAAAACCCGAATATGTCCCCTGGGTTACTCCTTTTCTAACGCAAATTTTTGGTCTTGTATATGCCTATCGGAATATCCCCACTGAACGGAACATTAATTTGTGTTCTGCACATGTTCTGTTCACAAGGAATCTTGGTCGTTTGAGTGCAGGTAGCATGGATATGGATGCCACAGCTCCGGCTTCATTTCCTATTTCTTCACGTTCTCGCCTTCCATGAATGAAGAAAGTGAGACAGAATAGTGTCAAGTACTGGTGGTGGGTCAGTACCAGCACCAAAGCGCAAACGAAGGCGACTGCTACCGCAGTTGTTGTTGTTTTTGGATACAGGAAGAAGAAGCTGAAATGACGCGCATTGCGTCATGACGTTCTCTGTGCGTCGACACGTTGTCCGTGCGTTGCTGTTTTGATCGGGATATCCCAATTGATTACCCCTGTTTGCTCACGCATGTGAACAGATTATTCCAAATGTTTCAGAAACCGGAATATTGACCATAACCCGAATATTGACTGCATGTAAACATAGTGAGTGTCTGCTGTGAAGATGTGGGTATGAGCAAAGTATGCCAATTAGTAAAGCAACACAAAACTCTTCATCTGCTCCTACCATCTGAGGATGTCAGAACTCAGGGGATTAACTTTATTTCAATGGAAATGTGACAGAAACAGCCCCACAAGGACTAGAAGGACTGCTTTGTCAATGGGAGCCAGTTAAGGTACAATTTTAGCAATGGTCTGTGACCTGTCTTCAAATTTGGGAGTTGCATGTTTATGTGTTATTGTTTATTTTGTTAGTTAGCCTGTTTAACATGGTGTTAGCATGTTGCTAATGTGGCTTATTCCACAGACTGGGAATAATGGTTGACTAATTTTGCAATATTAAGGGACAGTTCAGAGAAACTGTGTGAACATTAAACCTCATTTGAAGCCAACTAAATAACGACAGTAACTGCTGTTTTTTGGTGTGTTTATACTGTAGCACTAGCTCAGCTCTCGTTAGCTTTGTTGATACACGAAGCCTGCTGAGCTCCAGGATCCTAACCAGTATGTGTTTGTTGCTGCCGTACTGTATTTAAATTTACTTGACAGACATGCCCTGAAGGTAATGATATAGATAAGTATGTTTGAAAAGTTCAGACCAGTTGCTCAGACCATACAAAGGCCATTACTGAGCTGAAATGTTAGTGGGCCACCAAGCACTGAGGCGGATACGAATCAGATTCCTGCTCAAACATGTGTGATGAAGTTTTATTAGAATCTGTCTTTGAGGTGGTATTCATGGTAGAGGAGTGCAGCTAAACTCTGGCAGAGCTGTGAGCGCCTGCTCAGGCCTTAGGCCTGTGGTAGCTGACCAATCAGAGCAGACTGGGCTTTACTTGAGGGGGGCCTTAAAGAGACAGCAGCTAAAACAGTGTTTCAGATAGAGGATGAATAGAGGTGCTGCACCAATGTATGAAAAAATAATGTCTTCTTTGAACATTAATGCATGTAAACCCATTCTAGTAGACATCCAAGTATGAACTGCAAAATGGACATAATATGGCCTTTTTAATTTAGTAGAAAGACAGCTAGTTAGCACAACAGAGATTTATCACTAATGATGAACCAAAGTCAGACGATGGCTACATCCATACATCATTTTAAACCAGAGTTTTAGGATTAAAATGATCTTGCTCTTATACTGGGTGTGCAGGTGTTTGCATCCTGCACATATAGGCAGTGGTAACATGATAAAATGCAGAATTTAACTGCACGACAGCTGCTAGACAGGGTTAGCAACACCTGTAATTCATATCCACGTTGAATGTCTGAAAGTAAAGGCTCATTAATATATACAGGCCAGTGTAGTTTGATTTATTCCAGGAAGCGTGACTGAGCAGACCCAATCAGGAAGCAAACATGAGTGTTTTCAAACTGAAATGAGGTCCGCAGCATTTCCAAAATGCTACTGAGTACACCAGAGTACTGTGGATGCATGGAGTAAACACAGCAAAAGTGTTTTTAAATGAAAATACATTTGTGTGGATGTAGCCTACATCTGCATTTCGTGAGTATCATGTATGGTCTGCTCCAGTGAATTGTGGGGTAATAAAGATAGACCACCATAAGACATATTACAACCTTTCTCTGCTACAGTTTGCCAGCCAGACTGAAAATGGTGGGTTTTTATCAAATACAAGGAGAACATAAAAGGAAATTCAAGTTTTCCTCATTTCTGATGGCTCACGTGGTCGCATCTATCATACAGATTGCTTTTAATCTGGAGAATCAGTACAGTGCCACAGTGTGACTTGCCCAGCATGTCTCTGTACCCCAATTAAGCTGATAGAGGAAAAAAAAAACTATGACAGTGCTCACAATGCTGGTTTTGATAATGCTCATTACATCATCTGTGTTTGGCTCACTGGGAAGGGAAAGTGGCCCTGGCCAATCAGCCGGCCCTGCTGGGCTTTGGAAAGGCTTTCTACCACCAACCGGCCTATTTCTTATTTGTATTTGTGGCAAATATGAGGTCTGCTCCTGTGCTGTGTCCTGGAAAATTGAAAGGCTTCAGCAACTACTTCTGGCCAATAGATTCGCTGATGATTGAACACTTTTTTGCAGTTCATGACCCAGGATAAGAGGAATGTTTGGATTGCAAAGGGATTTATTCTCCGTTTCTGCAGATGATGTTTGTTCCAAAGAACCAGTGCAGATGATGAAGTCTGTAAAACGAGAGCACAGTAAAAGAGTATGTCTGCTTGTTTCTGCCATTTGACTTTGGATGTCAAGGTTTTCTCAAGGCTTTTAATGTAGTTTTTACACTAAATTCTTCTTTGTATTCCATTATAATAATGACAGGAAACAAAGTTTTTTCATAAATATTTTTATAGAAATTTTAAGTTCTTCACACAAAGTATTTACCTTTGATATTCCAGCATCACCAGTCATCATTTCATTTATTTTCACTGTATTCATTTAACCTTTATGTAACAAGGAAGTCCGCTGAGATTAAAATCTGTTTTTCAATGGAGAACTGGCCAAGATAGTACGTTACAAAGTCAGAAAAATTATAAAATACAACATGTCAAGAACAGACACATAACACAATCATTAAAATTTTAGAATTAAAAATACGCACACATAGAATAATAACAGTAGTTTTAGCTGTTTTTGTTTGTTTGTTTGTTTGTTTGTTTGTTTGTTTGTTTGTTTGTTTGTTTGTTTTTATTTTTTCTTGGTGAGCTTTGTCAAGTCTGAAAAAATACTCTGATGATCTCACCAGGCATTAAATTTCATCACGGGAACTGACGGATTCAATATGTTTGGTGTTCGACTCATAATGAGAATATGAAGTCGGGATATTTCAGCCTTTGTTGCATCAGTTCTGTGCAATCGCTGTGCTACACCTTCAAGATAATGAACAGCCATCCTCCTAAGCATGTGCTGTTCAACATGGCTTTTTGTGTTTACATCACATCAGTCAATACAAGTATACTGTGACCTTTTATAAGCTGTCATGCAACACGTTCTTACTTGCCTCTGGCCTGTAAGCAAACAGCCTCTATTGTCACCTGACTGGCTCAATTTGTTAAATGAAGTTTGGATAACATCTTGACCTTTGAGCTAAAGTAGATTCTGTAGCATGTGCCTTTATCATGATCTCAGCATCATAATATCATAACTGAGTGATTCCATGCTTATAATGAGAGACAATAAATGCATCATCAGAGCATCAGGATTTAACATTGATGCCACAGAAGAGGCTTATGAGCCCTGTGAGAATAAAACTGAGCTCTGCACCACACTGAGCTCTCACTGGAGCCTGGTCACACAGTTAATGAGGCCAAAGCAACCAACAGAAAAAGAATAATAAAAAGTGGTGTGAGAAAGATTGCTATATAAACCAGATAATATTCCTTCCCTGCAGGACAGAGTTAATGCTTTTGCATTCCTTAAATAGATGTTGAGATTTCTGGATGAATTCTGTGGACCTCCATCGTCTCTCACACACCCAGTGAGCTATGAGCCTGTGGTTCACTGTGGCACTGTCCATTTATCATTCAGGCGATTCTCCGGGAAATGAGTTTGCTCACATAAAAAGGATGTTCAGCTTTATCGGTACAGTGTAAATAGATTTATATTCTGATTGATTTTGTCTCATTTCTTCACTGAGCTCCCCAAAAGCCACCGAACTGTCAGCCACCCAGCTTTGAAGTTCCAGTCCAAGGCGTCTGGACATTCATATCAAAATGATACAAAATGATTTCTCATTTCTCAAGAGTTAGATGGCTTATACACAATTAGAACAATTAACATTGTCTGCAATTTAATTTGTGTTTTAGCTTCAATTCAACATGAGCATTGTGTTACAGTTGAAGTGTTTATAATGTGCAGTTTTATCTTCATAAAAACAATACAAGCAGTTTTTCACTGCGTAATAACAAGAGATGAGAAGGCAGGCATCCTTATTTCATGCTGCTGATCGGTTAGATTCGGTTAAGGCTAATAATAGGTACTTTCTTCTCCCTTGGACCAAATCACAAAACTGTTCCCTCTCAGTGGTGTACTTTTATAGCCCTGCTGCAGAGCCAACATATCGCCTCCTGGCTTAGCATGAAATCCTGCTGTGACCTTTCTCCTTCATGTCATGTCTCTCTCACTCCATGAAAAAAACATAAAGTCAAGCTTGTTTTTCTTAATGTTGAGCTTGAAACTTGTCTATAAAAATGAGCAAATGACTGTAACTTTCTAACATCTGCTTGCAGATTCATGAAGCGCCTCTGGTGCATAAAATAAGACAACAGGTGTAATTACTGAGACTGTTACAATCAGAAAACACTTGACTGTTTAAGGCTGAAATTATCTGAGCAACAGACGGATTGGAGAGTGATTTAATAATATTTCCATTGTAATTTGTGGGCAGAGAGGCTCTCAAGAAGGAAAGAAAAACAAGCTACTACTCCAGATTGTAATTTAATGCTCTCCTGATACAACAGCAATTGCAGAGAGACATTAAATTGGTCAGAGGCAAAAAAAAAAATAATAATAAAAATACAAGCATTATTCTAAACTAAATGGCTATAATGGACTTTTACATGCCTCTGATCCACAGAGATAATATTTCCTGTTGTTTAAAATAATATCAGAGACTTTCCATTTGTATCAGAAATGTATGCAAACCAAGTTGTACCACAAACAACATCTCAGTCTGCATGACAATATCTGCACTCAGTCACGGTGCACGAGGTTATTCTGTGCACAGCACCTTTAAGACGAAGCTACCGGCTTCCAGAATATAAATGAATTAGGCACACACCAAAAAGCCTTTGGCATTATATTGCTCTCTAAAAGATATTGCTGGATTGAATAGATGTTGTGTCTCTTCACTTTTAATAAGATCACCCTGGATTCATTATGGATTTCTAGTACACAGTGTGACATTCACTTTGATCATTGTAAAGGCTGAGCTCCAATCCAAACCTTTTACGGGCTGGGCCTTTGAATCATTTCTCTCTCCTCTTTCTCTCTCAGACAGTTCAGGCTGTTTGAAAGGAAGACACATTTTTAAACCCCAACATAACACAAACATTAATCTTCTGGGTCACAGCTTAATGTAAATATATTGGAATAAAGCAAGTTGTCAAAAATCAAGGTGTCATAAACAGAAACCCTTGGACTTTAAAGGGGTCTTGCTGGTAAAGTGAGCCATTGTGGGCAAAAAAAAAAAAAAATAGGATTAAAAGTTTAGATGCCTGCAGGGGCTTTGAAATGAAAGTGAAACCAACATCATTTTTCAAAAGGACCTGATAATATGTTTTTTGTGTGTGGGCCTGTATTTTCTGACTTAAAAGAGTGGTTTGACATTTTGGGAAATACGAAGCTGAAGTCAGTTAGCTTAGCTTAGCATAAATACTGGAAACAGGGGGAATCAGCTAGCATGACTCTGTCCAGGCTGGCCTCAGCTCCAACAGCAACTCGATGCAGTGTGCCATTCAGCATTTCTTTCATCAGTCTGAAAGCTGCATTCCTGGACCATACTTTTCATATTCTAACACAATGGCATCCATACAAAAAACTACAACTCCCATGAAAATGTACTGGTGCTGTATTATAGGTACTCTTGTCACTATAACTTGGTTTGCTATAGCATAGCATCAACCATGCTCTCCACTGTGTTGGAAATTTTAACCAAATTTCTAGGAAATCTGCAAAGAGAAATGCGAATTAAGGTGCATTTCTATCCAGTATTCTTATGCAAATATTAGCAGGTGAGTGCATCAAGATGAACAGTTCGTCGTGCCAATTGTCAAGTTGGGTGTGATTAAACCAAGGCCCAACAAGATGATGTATTTCAAAGAGCACCAACTAAACCTTAGATAATGTAAACCCCAGTAGAAACATAATGAAATATGGCATTTATATTTGTTTATATATATATATATATATATTATATATATTAGTTTGTGGAAGGTCACAGTTTCCCATCTCCACAGAGAGTTGATGTTTTCAGCTGACGTCGAGCTTCATCTCTTCAATGGAGCGGAAACGTCAGTGACATTTGAGACACGTGCTTCATGTACACCATGATTAATTTCCTGTTTTGCAGCCCTCTCTGTCCTGCTGTTAATATTTCCAAACTCCCATTGACTTGTCCGGAGACTCAACTCAAAAAAATGTCCACATACTTACATATTGACATATTGACTGAGGCATATTACACTATATTGAGTAAGGTGTGGTCTGTTTTTTAGTTATTTACATTATTACAAATATCAGTGTGATTGTGAATAAGTAGAATTAGTTTTTCTCCAAATAAAAACTAAAATATAAAACATCTTTCACAGGACGTTGTGTCCTGGACTATTTCTCGGTTGCACGCTGTAACTCCCTGCAGTCTTGTTGTCACTGTGAGGTTGCCAGGCAACCAGGGGACACCAGGATGTCATCGCCTGTTAATATGCCTGCACATAAAACCAAAAACAGTTGTCATTTTTACACTTTCATTTTCGCAGAGATTAAACAAACACCTGTCAAAACTGTTCATTTAAATCCATGCCATAGTAGAAGTGATTTAGCTCATGCAGTGCAACAGCAGCACTTTGGCTGAAGGTCGGTTTCATTAAGAAAACTGCTTACCTACGAAGCTGCATCAACACTGTCTCAAGTCACCATATTATGGCACACTGATGGGAGATTAACTGTAAACTGCTGCCCACACAAGTCCTGTCTCTCAGCAGATTGTTTAAAGGCTTTGTTATGGCTGTCCACTAAAACAGCTGCTGTCCAATATGTGTTTCATTCTCCACCTGTGTCCACCCACCATGAAGATCCTGTCAGAGCTGGTTGCGCACATGCATCAGAGAATCCCAAAGAGCGAGATGATCAGTGAACGGAAACAAGCTTTAATCAAGGCAGTTAATCAACATCTTTTTGCAGGTAGAAAAGGACAAAGTGTATCCATCATAAGGAATTATTTCCTAATCGCTAAATTCGTCACTTCAGATTTTATTAGTGTAAATAGAAAACACAGAATATCTTCCTTTACATCATGAAAGCTCACCCACCTTTTTGTTCTTTTTTTCACCATTCCCCTCATCTATTTCCTCCTCTTTCTTCTCCTCTGGCTGCAGTATCGACTCAGACAGACTAAGAGCCAAAGCTCATTGTAATGCTGCAGACAGCAGCACTGGAACAGAACAGTTACAATGACCTCCACGTGGATCTGTGGTATATGTGGATGTCTTTTATTGTTTTTAACCTCTACTTCTGGGTCCAAACACAAACAGGGTAGCAGCTTTGTGATTTGTTGTAGAGGAACAGATTGTCATAGCTGACAACAGAATTCATTTTCTAATGGTTTAAGTTAGGTTGATGTGACATCACATCATCCTCACATTAAAGTTTAGAATCACATAAAAACAGCATAATTTACTTGAAATAAAAAAAATGTGTGCCGCTCACTAAGGTCGGCTTTGCTGACAGAATACCATCATGTGCTGTATGTTAGTGGTGTTTTTAAAGGTCTTCTGTTATTTTTACTCATCAAAGTCCTAAAAGTGGCTCTGTTCAGGCCCAGAGCTCATCTCAGCTAAGTGGACTTTTGGCTAGATGACACTCGGCTGCAACAATTGCACAGATAACAAATCAGAAATAGCAGTAAAAGGATAGTTAAACTTTTGGAAAACGCTCTTACCGTCTGTCTTGCCAAAAGTTAGATGAGACGATTGATTGCACCCTTGTGTGTACGCTAAATATGAAGCTACAGCCAGCAAGCGGTTAGCTTAGCTTAACTTTTGAACAGAGTCAGGCTACCTGTTTCATCACTTCCAGTCTTTAAGCTAAGATGAGCTAAATGTCTACTGGCTGGGATGGATTTGTCCTTAAATTGACTAGTTTGTGCTGTAAACTGTGTTATTAGAGCGTCCCTTCACTTCGACAGCCTCGGTTTTCTACTGTGAATGTCATTTGGCTCGTACTGTGTTATGTAGTGTGAAAGCATCCGCAAGCTCTGTGTCTGCTTTACTGTGATCTGTATGCAGCCGTGGGGGTTAGCACTGTTGTCCCTGCTGAATATTCTGAATCCTTGGACAGCTGAATGATGTTTGCCACATTTCACTCATTAGCATTACATGACAGTGGCACTAAATGTCTTCAAACTGTCCGTGTCCTTCTCTCCCCAGGTAGTCATTGTGTGTGCCGTACAACACTTTTGCAGCAACAAATGTCAGCACTGCAGGGTTTTAGACACCATGTTGGTTATGGATTGTAGGCTCGGAAAGCTAATAGGACATGTGGAAGGCGAAGTTCATGTAACATCCATCCAGGTGACCCTTGGATTTTACGGAGCCCCTAAAGTGCCACGAAGAAAAATAAAAAAAACTATATCGTGCGCATAAGATACTAAATCGAGCACACAAGATACTAAAATGTGCACACGTTTAAGATAAATCGTGCGTTTGATTTAATTAACTCATTCATTTATACACATTCATTTATTTAGACAGGAGGCAACACAATAGACAGCTCCATTGAAGCGTCAAAGTACTACACCTACAAGTACACCTACTTCAAGTATTGGTAAGTTAATTTGATTATATTGTGAGTGTAAATGATTCTGGAAAGGGACAACTAGGTCTGCAAACAACCTATCTGCATGATGCTAGCTCAGTGCATATTGAGTGCGTTTGTGACTGTGAACATCTGAAGTGGTCACTATGGAGAGCCGTATGCACGGACAAGTCAAAGCATGGGAAATAACTCCATCTCATGCGCTCGTGTGCTCAATTTAGTATCTTGTGCCCACGTTTTAGTATCTCGTGGGCACGATGTAGTTTTTTTTTCTTCGTGGCACTTTAGGGGCTCCATAAGATTTGATAAAGTTGGAGAAAGAAATAAAATATAAGTTATGTCTTTGTTTATCTGCATACTTTCACAAGAAAAGGCTTATCTCAAGTGAAGGTTAGAGGAACTGCAAATTGCATTTGACCAACTCATAGTTAAATTTGACACTAAGCACTAAATAATAAGAAAATGCTCAGCACTACTTTTGACATTGTGTCCTTCTGGAGCACATGAAGGGGAGGAGGGATATTAAACAGAGAAGCTGAATGTTGTCGGCTTCTCCACAGTGTTACCACTGTAAATGTGTTGGTTTGACATTTGTTTGATACATCACTGCCTCAAAGAACCACTTGACCATTCATGCAGAAACATAGCCGTGACAGACTGCTCCTCTCTGAGGAACCGAGCCGAGACGTTCACTGACTCAAAGGCCTCCATGTGTCTCTGCGTCAGCTCCTCTGCTTCTCTATGACATTTTGATCAACCCATTTCAATGACTGACCGGACTAAATGTAGAATTACCTCTGGTGATACGCAGAGGGATGTTTGTATTGATGTGACCAAGCTTATGCTATTAACAGTTTTTATTTTGTCAGCTTGTCATGCTTTCACTGTGCACTCTTGTGTTCATGTTCATGCTCATTTTAAAATGTTACAGAGTTTTTAATCTAACATGCTTTGACAGCTTTTTTGTCATGTTTTGGGTTTGGTGAGTCCTCTAGGATCTTATGAAACACAGGATCATCTGACAGGACCCTCACTGATCCTGTCATTGTTAAACTGTGTGTTGTTTGTTAAATTACCTGAAAAAACTGTAATTGCCATGTGAGTAGTAAAATATGTATCCGTCATGTATGATTAAGTACACCTTGTGAGCAACTGCACGCAAAAGACATTTATCTGAAGCAATGAGCAAAGAGGCCTCGTACCAGCAGAACGATTAAAAAGACATTTAATACAGAATGTCATGAATTCCAATCATGTGCCAACTCTGCGCAAAATAAATGCCCATATATTGTAATGTAAGGGTTGTTCTAGATGATACATATTAAGTTTCAGCCACTTAGCCGCTGGATAAATAAGAAGAGAAATCTCTGAGAGATAACGACTGAATGCACACAGCATAACCAAACTGAGGTCTATTCACTCACTGAGGACCCTCTCCTGAGCTCAGATCACTATAAACTTGTTGTGGGTGAGATTTTAATGTCAAAATAAGTCTGTCTTTAGAGCTCTTATTGCATACAATATATTGAAGTACAAGGTATTTGAATATGTGGAAATGATGCAGCACACTTATTGATCTTATCAGTTGTTCAGAATACTTTGCCAAGTAGCCTGTAATGGCCTCATGAACCCTTCCTATAAACCTGACCGGACAGCTCACCAGTGGAAAAGCTGCAGTCTGTGAGAGAACTGTTTTTTATTTTTATTTATTTATTTATTTTTATTTAAAAAGCTGTGCCCTAAATTAACTGTTACCTTAAGTTCATGACTCAATATTTCAAAAGACAAACGAGCCTCTCTGCTAAAAGGCTGATAAGGATACATTTTTTAGATAGCTAGAATCCTAAATCTCATTTCAATTTTCCTTTATGGTGGCAAAAGTAAGGAAATGGCCTTATATACAGGTTGAAGTCTTTTTGTCCTGGAACTGTTAGAGTTATTTGTATTATCTTCAAATCATCAGTCACCTCTCCATAGTTATCAAGAACCCAGCTTTTGTCAGGGTGCTGGTGTAGAGAAATCACTTGCATCACTTCATCCTTTCCTGGAGCTCGGCCAGTTCAGTTTAATGGGTTAGTCTATTAATGTTATTGATTTTCAGGGTGATTCTTTCATCAAGATAAATAACAGCAGAGGACTCCCGGGGACCCGAGCGGGGCACCCCCTAATCCTGAAGTATTCATCCAAGCCTGTCCACTCTGAATCCTGAGGGGCCCGGTGGAGTCAAAGCAGCGGGTTGTTAGTGAGTATCCTCTATTATGAAGCTTCATCTCTAATGAGGCCCACTAAACTCAGTGCCCACTGAACCAAGACTCCCTCACGCTCTCATTTGCTTTCTCTCTCTTTCTCTTGCCCCCTTTGCTCTCCCTCCAACACAAAGTAGGCACAGTAAAAGTAGGCAGTGTTATAGTAACTCCAGTTTTTAGTGTCATTTATCTACTTACAATAACTTACCTGGTAAGAATTTTCTGTGGGGCAAATGACCTTATTAATAAAAGTTATTGAAGTTAAGTAGAAGTACTGAAGCTTCACATTATCAGTGTTTTTAAGTTGTATTTTTTGCACAAAATTGCTTGCTATGACTGAACCTGATAGCAATCTCAAATTAAACAATGTGGCTGAAGCCAAATTCAATATTGTTTAAAAAAGTGACAGAATTGCTTGATAAATGATATTCATCATCCAAAACGGATATTCCTGGTAAGCCTAGACCAGACCAAACATAGACAAGCAAATCTTTAGAGGTGGGGGTGTGCATACAAAGACTGGCTTCTGTGTGGGACTCATATGTTGCACGTTACCCGTCCAGCCCTCCCTCACATCCCTCGTTATTCTCCACTTAAAACAGTCCAGTGAAGCAGAAAGGCCGTAACAGGATCTTGTAACGACAGCATGTGATGCAGTGTATGAAGCAAAAAGAAATGAGTAAATGATGACGTCTGAAGAGAAAAAATGAGGCTATGGGCAAAATAAGCTCTGCTGCCTCTGTTACTGTTGCCGCACCTCTCAAACTTTCCGTTCATGCATGGCAGCAGTGACAGATTAACATTCTGACATCCACGGAAATGGATGAGTTTATGCTGACTAAAACTGAGTTGGCTGGAAAGGCTTTTTTAATGTTAACAGCTGATTAAGTTATAAATTACAAAACCTGTGGGTCTTTAATATGACCTCAAGTTGACGATTCATGTAGAAGAAATAAAGGAATAGCATCGTTCATGAAGGAACGCCATTAGCTATTGTAGTATGGTAAAGTAGGACAAAGATCAGTGGTCAGATTTATGCTTTAATGTTGGTCTTTTCAAACCACTTTTACAAGAGAAAAGGATTTGAGGATTACTAATAACAGGAATAACAAACAGCGTCTAGCAAACGTAACAAAATCCCCAAACCAAACAACAGAGCTGTTAGCGTTACCATAAACTCTGCTATCGTAGCATTTTGGTTCCCTCACAATCAATGTTCCAGTCCTAAACATGGCTTCCTGATGAACAGGGCTGAACAGGGTCATGTTCCCTGTGATCTCATGAAATAATGATAGTGTATGCTGCTTGGCTTTGAAAGTGACACTAGATTACTGCTGTAGTTAGCCAGACATGCTAACATTTACAGCTTGCTTTAGAGCGGATGAAGGCACAGTTTGATCCATGCCTGTCAGTTTTGCTTTTGTTTTTAGTTGTGAAAAAGCTTTAAAAGACAGAAAGAAAGAAAAGTCAGTCTTATTAGAGTCCCATGTGCGCTACTTCAACGTGTGGAGACACAGGAAGCTTGACAGGCTACGCTACAGTTGGACGGCTGCTCTTCGGGGTTTAGAACAACCAACCACAGTCAATTTTACCTCCTCCGATACACCCAGCAAGCCTCTTGACTGTTTGATCTGACCACCGCTGCAGGTGGTGGTCAACAACATGTGCCATATAATGCTTATTTTTGTCACTCCCTGCTGATTTGCTATCCCTCACAGTATCATAAAAGTCTGACGTGATGATTTATTTTGCCACTTACAGGCGATCACTGCCAGAAGGTGGAAAAACACACAGATTTCCCTGTTTGCCTGGACAGTGGGATCAGAAATATGACTGCGCATGTAATCCTGGAGACTTATGGCCTGAGACAGTGCACGTAGGCCAACGTCAACATTAAAAGACTGCTGTGAAATATGATGGCAGGGCCAAAACGGCCAGGCTTCACGAGAGTGAGAGCAAAGGCGGGAGGTGTGATGGATGGGGGGGGGGCCAAGGGGTGTGAAGATAGGGGTTAATAAAAGTGATAGGCCTATTATTATGTATGGACAGACTTACTGTAGAGATGAAAAACAGGAAAAGAAGAGGAAAAGCAGAGGAAGGAGGATGGCAGGATGAGGCTCAGACTCAGCCCAGATTGGAAATCAGCTTTACTTTTATTAGCTGTGCACTGAAGAGTTTTCATTATTGTTTGCCTCACAGTATTACTTGCAATGCATCAGTGTGTTTCATCTGTCAGGCACCTGAATGAAAAACCAGATATCTGAGTGTGCAGATGAGCAATGCATGGGATCACTGGCATCGCAAAATGGGTAACTCCAAGGTATGGATGAAGATGTGAGTGATACCGTGTCCTGATTCACTGTTTTCTTTTTGCTCTGTCTCTCCTGCACAACCTCTTAACTCCAAGACTTGTTTTTTTTTCATACATATTCTCAAATTTCCATTCTTGTGTATCACTTTTATGTGTTTCACCCCTGTGAGCCTTTGAACAGCTCAATTTCTAGTGGCATTTTATGTCCGAGCTTTTCCCTCCAGCTCTTTCCTAAATCTGACTGCAAGAGGAAGAAATAAAAGAGAGGGGGGGTACTGCACTGTTGATGGTATTTTTGACTGAGGTCTGTAATCCTATTATGGACAAGTTAATTCCCTGCAATTCTTATTATGGATTTTCCAAGGGATTATATATAGTAATTAGTCCACATGGCAAATCATATTAGTGTAAAGTAACAACTCCCTCCAGCATGAGAGACTTTGGCCTCAGTGACTTATGTTGTCTGCAAACAAAGCTCTAAAAGCCCACTGTACACTGCCTGCCCAGCACCAAGCAGCAGGGAATTAGTGGAGACCAAAAGAGAGCTGAAAGAAGAGTGAATAATGGACTTGTAGATTAATCAGATGACAAGAAACATGACGCAACATGAATTATAATGTCATGCTGGAAGGGAATATGTCAGAGTTGTGTTAACAGTTGAAATATCAGTTATTACAGGTTTAAGATATATTGCCAGTACAACTTACACACAAACACAAAACATATTCTGAGATTACATTCACTGTAGCATCGCTTAGGAGCCCACCTGTAACCACTAAGTTAAGTGAAACAATGAATAAAGGTTAAAGGTTAGTCATAGCACCTCAGGACAAGACCATAAAAAAGGTAATAAATAAGAAACAAATCTTAAAAATAATGTGAAATATACATCCCACATTATAGATATTGTATACTTTTTATTCTGTTTTTATGCAATTAAATAAATCTACATAAAATCAATGTGACCAACATACATTTTCCTAAATCATGAAATGAATACATAACATATGAAGTGCATTTTTATCATTCTGTTAAGATATACGCTATCACACTGACAATATGTAAAAACCTGTAATGCTGCTTCAACAATGACCCAAAGTGGGAACAAGTTGTTTCAAGGCATCATATTAGTTACCGAGCAGGCTGTCGACACTTCACTGATTTACTGACCACAAATCGGTTACTGAGAAAGTGTGAGTCATGCAGCAGCATCTTTCAGGCTGGCCCTCAAATCACTTCAGTTCCTGCCAACATACAAGATACTCTTTCATTTCCTCAGTGCTTCAGAGGAGGTGTTGTACCCTGAGATAAAACAGGATCATACAGACACGGCCGTGATCCTGTCGTCTCCTCTCTTAGATAAACTGATCGATGTGTCATAGATTGGTCAGTCAGAAGCTTCGGGATATGTGAGGTGTGAGAAACTAATGACACGTCACTCTTCTTTCCAGCTGAAATTGTGTATGTGTGAGTGTTGGAACAAGAGATAGCTGGAAAATGACAAAAACATCCCCAGAGACATCATGTCCACGATGACCACTATTGGATTGATTAGAGTTAATAGAAGAAAAGGAAATAATTCATTATCAGCACAGAATAATAAGTTATCTAATTATACCCAAAAGCAGATCTGAATCTGTAAAACTGTGGATGCCTGTTCCACCTTTTCAGAGCTGCTCTGAATCATCTGCTCAGAAACTGTCAGGAGAAAGCTGGAAATGGAAACTGAAAACTCTCCTCTGTGTTAGATTATTACGTGAGAGTGAGCATCAACATACATAGCAAGAATATCGTTTTGTTGCCATTCACTAAGAAAAAACTAAAATTCCACATCTGCTGAATAAAAACTGCTCTGCTGGCTTCATGTCAGTCAGAAATTGCCAGCAGAAGTATTTAAATTCTGCATTCGCCACCGCTGTTGCAAAGGGAAGTCTGAGCAAGCAAGCGTCACTCAACGGGGGATGAGAGAAACTGTGGTACTGTCATCTCTTTACGGTAAATATGACGCTCCAGCCAGCAGCCGGTTCACTCAAAGGTTCCTTGAGAGCTTCTGACCTCTGCTGCTATGCTATGGAGCCACATGCATGTGGGTGTTGCTAGACACATTTCTGCCGATGGTGTGACATTATTCCACTGATTGAGAGGTGGCAGCAATGCACTAAGATCTGCAGCAACTAAGTAACTAACCAACTAAGGCAGAGAAGAAGAAGACTGCTTCGTATAACACATGAACGTCAACATTGTAAGATTCAAACTTTTATGGAAACTCAGGAGGAAAGAAACACGTTCATAACAATGTTAAACCTCAAGGATGCACACATTCAGTTTTGGTGAGAAATGCTTTGCATAAATGTTTGTTTGTTCAGAAGAAACTACACAGGGCACCTTCAACTGGTCCAAAGGTGACAAAATACATCTGCATCACCTCTGCAGCTCACTGAGTGACATCATATCTCCTTTGCTCAATCCGTACAAAACTTGAGTGTGAAAGCAACAAGCATGTACGAGGGGTAATGTGCCACACTATTCTTGGCCCTGCACAGTGACTTCCTGGAGTCTGAGTGTGGAATGACAACACAGTAAGAAAGCAAATGAGCTTGTTCCCTAAAATGTTAAAATATAGCTTGAAGGCTGTTTGAAATTTAAACGATGAAGGTGTTCATGACGTGTGCTAAGAAATGAAACTGAGTACTTTGGTACACACTGCTTCCTCTCAGTAATCTATCAAACTAAAAACAATATATAAACCATGCTATATGTTGTATTATATTAAAACCTGTATATAATAATAGCATGAAATAGAGTAAATGACTGAGCCTTGCCTTGCCAAACACTGTTCACAGTGTCCTCAGGTAAACAACCTCACAGAGTGGGCTAATAGAGTCTGGTCTCCAGGACTGGCCTGGAGTGGCTGCCTGCAGACCCACAGGAAACCAGTGTACAGGCTCCCAGCAGGCTCCTCCAAAGAGATGAATGCTGCTCCCCCGCAGCGACAGAAAAGTCAATAGATGTCCAGACAGTTGACAGGGACAGAGCGCCACATGCATCTACAAGTAAAACGACAAGTACACAACACATATACACTACACATCAGGTACACCATTTAATCTGCATGTCCAGGTTTCCTCAGTGGATCTGTGACTGAAATCAGAATCTGTATATTATGAATCAGACAAACTGCTTTCTGTTCCTGTCGAGATTCATTTATTAAAGATGAGATTCTTCAGTTTAAGTGGCTTTAATTACAGTGAGATATGAATTCCTGTCACATTCACCTACGATCAGAGGTCTGTTTACATATGTGACACTTGTGGCGTGACGTCTGCAGCCGTGCTTTCTTGCTCACACTGTTCTATCGATCCTCCTCCTCTACCCCCTGTGCAGCTGCTGACCCCAGGTCCTCGTTGTGAAACTTAATATTTATGCCATCCTCTTGGGTTATGAACTGCCATCGTGACTGAATGCATAAACTGGAGATCAATCAACATTTGAATAAGATCCCTGGAGAGCACTCTCATCCCACCATTCACTCAATCACTCAAGAGCTGTCAGACATTGAAACAACCATACCTCATAAAATAATGATGCTCTCTGCTGTTTTTAGCTATTAAGGGCAGGGTGATTGATCAAAATGTCCTCTTCGTGTAAAGATAGGGAACCACTGTGTGTTCCCAGAACCACTTTGGATAAAATTGCCTGACAAAAGTAGGCTGCAGTGACTTTTTGGGTGTACTTTGAGTGTATCAGAGATGAGTTCTAGTATGAAATATCAACTCTGTAGCTGCACGGCATATCAATTGATTTTACTTCTGTTGGTATTGTTGCAATGCATGTTCTTCACTGAATACCTTGTTTTCTTCCAAGATTTCTTTAAAGGATGCTTTCCTCTATGAAGCTGGGCCAAAGCCAGAGGCTGCTGTTGCATTTGTAAATGTACTTTTTTCAGACAAAACCACAAATAGATTTATATTTAGAAGTGGCCTCTGAAATGTCTCAAGGCCTCTTTGTGGATAATGATTATTTTTTTGTCATAAAAGACATATTGGCTGAAATCATCCAGGTGACAACAATTTAAAAGATGAGAGGTGCGACACGTTTTGCATTGAGTGTAATGTACATGTCTGTCATGTTTATTTAGAGGTAGGAGCCAACACTGGCACCGATTGAATTATATGGATCCACACGAATCTCTTCATACAGGCCATTATTTGATTTTGATGGCTGATTATTCTGCAGGCTTCTGACTTGATTGCTTGTGATTGGGTAATGTAATCATACTCGATAAGCCTGTTCCATTAGATTGGCATTTAGGAACGTGACTGATCCGCCTAAACGGGAAGCTTACCTAGATAACTTCTGCTTGGTAGATACTTAAATTTGATAAGAGCAAATGAAATGTAGTTTATCAACAGCATCTCCCTTCAGCTTCCCGGCTTTGTGCCATTGGACCTCGTGGCTCTTCCTACTGCATGCATCCTCTGTTTCCTGCCTGCCTGCACCCTGAGATGTAGTGTCTCACAGCAAATCAGGCGGCAGTGTCCAAGTTTGGTCTGCCAGGTCTGCTTGATTCCATGATTAGTCTCAATATTCTCAGCTGCTGCTGACAGACAGGCCTTTATTGTCGACACAGAAACATTACACATTGTTACGACTGTGATAAATATCAGAGGACTGAGTGAGTGTTCCTTCACATCTTAAGAGGCATGAAGACATCAGTTGAAACACTAAAGTGGTTCTAACTGATTAAGTGGTGCAGAGGCCTTGGTGAGGCTCTCAGTGTCCCTCTCTCTTACTGATGGACCCTCTTCAAGGATGTAAAGCTTGGACGCTGCCATAATGTAAATGCATGGTCCAGCACAAGGCTGCATGCAGCTGAATACATGTAAGTTAGGAGCTTTCGGTGAATTCATAATGTATCGACCATCTGAACACAAACTGTATGATGTTACGATGGAAAAGTCCACTTGATGCATTTAACCAACCCAGACAAATTGACACCCTGACAGGCAGCAGTTACATTGTCATGTAAACTGAGGAAAAACATTGAAATGGAAAGCACCCCACCAGGTGTTGCATAGTTGTTACTACAAAATAAAACTAAGTGAGGCTCCTTCGCTGTGAACCAATCATTTCTACACCCAATTCAAATGCTGGCTGTGGGAACATGATGGATTTGAGGATTTTAATGTGGTTTGAATATGATTGAGATTTTTTCTGCACAGCATTTAGAACTGAAATTGCAGTACTGAGAGCCAGAGAAAGATTTATGTTCTCCAATAGGCCTTTTTTCATAACAGATGTTTGACTAGTCAACAAGGGGAAAGCTTAGGTGTTATTAATATTAACGATGGATCTGTTCTATTCAAGCTCCCGGTAAGTCATAACAGTGAGTCCGCATGAACAATAAAATCATTCATTTTACTTTTTCATACCTGTGCTTTCCCAATTATGACCTGTCAAGATGTCCTCTGTGAAAAAGGCCTATTTCCTTACACATTTACCAAGTGATAAATATTAAGAGTTCTGTTATTCTGTTGATAAACCGTTGCACTTAATCAACCTTTCCAGGCGCATCATTGATGTCATTAGTGACACCTGGCTTTGCTTAAATGACAGGAGAGAGAGAGAGGTTTGTTCTCAGTATTTGGTAGATATTCTAACTCTGCCGACATAAAATTAATCTGATTATAAATCCTTTAAACTCATTCTGAAACTGGTTTTAGTGAACTAGGGTTAGCCTCTGTGCTATCTGTAACAGTAGTTAGTTTATCAGCACAGTTTCGGTAAGCTTGTTTACATATAATACAAGACAATTACAATAGATACTCAATTACTACTTTATTAAAAAATAACATTTAATACGCAATGATACAACACTGTACAGTAGTGTGTGTGTGTGTGTGTGTGTGTGTGTGTGCGCGCGCTGGGGGAGCAAAGGTGTCCCAGAGAAGGCTGAGTGAAGGGCTGCTGGTCAGCTGTGAGGACGTGCTGTAGTTGTCTCATGCTGCATTCATCACACATAGGAGGTTTCACTGGTGTGCATCCCAGAATAAACAACTGAGCTTTGACACTCTGAGGGTGAATTTTATTTAGCTCATCTTTCTGCAGGACATTCAGATGCAGATTGTTGTTTTATTTATTTATGTTTGTCTTTACTTGTTACCGACAAGTTTCTTTCCTGCTACAAGGGTCTAATCCCACGGGAAAACTCACAAACCCTGAGTTTCTGACTTTAATGATAGCTGTTTCAAGTCAGACAGTAGTAGTTCTGGTATGCTCTCATGTTATGAATGCAGCATTAGTCCTGAGAGGATAAAGAGGAGAAAGGTAACTGTTGGGTCTGCTGTTCTGGGGTCAGTCCAAGATGGGCAGAGGAAGTACCTGATTCTATGATAAAGCAACCATCACTTCTGAAAATCAACCACAACTGAGACCACTCCAAAAATATCTCACATGTGAATATCTATTGTGGTAGAAACACAGGTGAGCATAAATCTTTGCAGACTGAGACCCCTGAAAAACCTCAGAAAGGTTCAACCAATACTGTATGGCCCTATTACAGAGTGTATTTCTGCATCCTCTTAAACAGATGCCGTAGTGCATGTCATAAAAAAGACACCACAAAATTCTTAAATGCATGGTAGACTGAGACTAGTGGTATTTTACAGAATATCACATTATTTCACATAAGTGGAGCAGTCTCACAACAGATTTGTCCATGTTCCAGTGGACAACATGAAGCACTGACAATGTGAGATGGCAGTATTTAGCTCTGCAACAATGTAACAGCACTCCCAAGACAAGGAAGTTAAAAAAAAGACTAAAATGGAGACAAGTGCCAGGTCTTCTTGTAAGTCGGTCAAAGTCCATAGTTTATTTTCAGTAGCTTTTTGTTTGCCTTAAATTTGTGTCATTTTTTAAAATTGTGTTAAAAAAAATAAACTACTGGCAGTGTTAGACTGAGCCAGATGAAACACAGGGTTCATTAGTCAGCCCATCAATTCTCTGGATAACTGAGAAGATGGAGCTAATTTCATGCATGAGCTGACACTTAATTTTAGGTCCTAAAATAATGATAACATGACAGCTGTCAAGTCTGCAGAGTTTAAACTCAGTGGAAACTTATGAAGTGACTGGTTGATAATAAGCTGTGACCGTGCTGAACATTGTTGCATTTCTTTATGCATCTCAGTTTCAAGGCATGTGTGGAAGACTTCATCATGCTAATAATGTGACTAAGGAAAGGCTCAATAATTCAGAAAGACTAGCTAATAACTCAAATTGTGTCTTAGAGATTTAATACTCAGTGACAAGTACAAAATTAAGTAAATGACATACTAAACTGGCTAATAAAAATTCTATTGAGGGACTATGGCATGGAGAAGTATTAGCTTAGATAAGAAACTTTCTCTAAGAGTTGCAGAATCCTTAGTTCTTGGAAAGTAGAAAAAAAGCCTTGTCCTAATGGCAGCAATGTTAGCTTTTTGTAGGAAAGTTTCCCACATCAACATGGTTCACAAACACTTGCATCATTGCCCTGAGAAATATGTACCCTCGCGGCTATGGGTCTGGAGATGCCTTTTGATTTTGTCAGAGCGGCTGAAGCATTTGCCACACACAGGGCAACTGTATGGCTTCTCCCCAGTATGGATTCTCATGTGTACTTTCAGGTGAGCCATCTGTGTGAAGCCCTTTCCACAAATCTGGCAGCGGAATGGTTTTTCTCCTGTGTGACTACGCTGGTGCTCCTGGAGTCTGCCGGAGGAGCTGCAGCATTTCCCGCACACTCCACAGCGGTAAGGTTTTTCTCGCGTGTGCACTTGTACATGCACATGCAGGTGGCCAACGTGACTAAACGCCTCGCCACAAACTTTGCAGCAAAAGGACGACATGTGGCCTTGTAGGGGGGATTTTTGATGGGGGCAGTCCACAGCATTGGCTCCTTGGTTGCGCATGTGAGAGGCCTGTCCTCTGTTAGCTCCAGTTCCAGTTCCCTTAGCACCAACCATCTGTCCTCCATTCTCCACCCCAATAATGTCAATGTTGTTCTCATTTGAGCAGTTTGGATTAACTGGCGCGAGTGGCTGGGCGCCGCTGTTGGAGGAAGTCGAGCCTCTGTGGCCTCCTCCGCTCTCCACCTTCACATGTCTTGAGGGGCCTCGAGATCCAGGGTCCCTCTCCCTGTTCTCCACACCTTGACTCTGAGGGAGGTTGGATGTGTGGGGACCGTCCTGAGGATATTCATTTCCAACACGCGGGGGAGTGAACATGTTTTCTGGTGTGCTGCACGAGCCATGACCACGAAGCTGATCATCTCCTTGATTGGCCCGCAGATCTCTTTTATCCTTAATCTGAATAGGGATACGCTCTTCATGCCCCATGCTGGGACTCCACTCACGTCGTGGATGCTCACCATCCTCCTCGTCCAACAGCGCCATGGACGGACGATCTGAAAACACAACAGGAGGCAGAGGCCCAGAAGAAAATATTAAGCTGATTTCTGCAAACACAACTGTGTCCACAGTGCAACACTAGTTGAAATTGACAGGACATTTGCAGTTCATGAATTTCAAGAGTTTTGATGAATTTTGTACAGTATATATTGACTATTATAACACTTTATGTGATACCTATGTTAAGTATTCCCCTTGACTTCTAAGTGGTGTAAAGCATTTATTCACAGCCGATGGCAAGAAATGCTTAACTATGTAAAGCGAAATGACAGCCCAGCAGTACTTTAAGAGATGGAGATCAGTAAATCTGGAAAATTTCACAACTTTGAATGCATCTTCAAGTGCACTTGCAAAAACTATCATATGACATGATGGACCGTCATGAGAACCGTCCCAGGACAGGAAGACTTTGAGTTACCTCTGCTGCAGACAATACATTCACTACAGTTAGCAGCCTCAGAAATTGACAAATAACAGGACCACAGATAAGGGCCCACATAAATGCTTCACTGAGTTCAAGCAGCCAACACATCTCCACATCAACTGTTCGGAGGAGATTGTGTGAATCAGGCCTTCATGGTTGAACTGCTGCAAAGAAATCTCTACTGAGAGAAGACAAACGAGAACTGCTGGGGCCAAGTAACACAAGGAATGGGCATTATACTAGGGGAAATTTGTTCTTTGGTCTGATAAGTCCAAACTTGACATTTCTGGTTCCAACTGCTGTGTCTTTGTGAGACACAGAAACAATGTTGGTGATTTATTCAAAGTTCAAGACACGCTTAACCAACAGGGCTACCACAGCATTCTGCAGCAACATGTCTTCCCATCTGGTCTGCACTTAGTGGGACCGTCATTTGTTTTCAAACAGGACAATAACTCAAAACGCACCTCTAGGCTATGTAAGGGCTATTCGACCAAAAGGGGAGAGTGCTTGAGTGCTGTATCAGATGACCTGGCCTCCACAGCCACCCAACCTGAAACCAGTTCATATGGTTTTGGATGAGATGGACCGCAGAGTGAAGGCAAAGCAGCCAAAAAGTTCTCAACATATGTGGAAACTCCTCCTATACGGTCTGAAAAGCATGGTGGTGGAGGTGAAGACCTCGTGAAAGTAGCTGAGAGAATGACAACAGTATGCAAAGCTGACATCAAAGCAAAAGGTGCCCATGTTGCAGAACCTAAAACTTAAAACAACCCATTCGACGAGGAGGTCGTGCAAACATTTGACTGTTACTGTATCTGCCACTGCTAACAGAAAAAAGACGGATGTCAAGTGAAAGTGTGTGTACTGAAATCTCTACAAATGCACTGACATTAGGAGTGCATGGAGTATTTACACTCATAAATAGTGGCACCTTCGGCAACACTCAACCCTAGGTCCATGATAGTTTTGCAACTGTAGTAAACAAACACAAACTGTGACACAGCGGGTGAACAGTGTGTATTCATTTACCAATGCTCATGTCTATCTGCCCTGGTCGAACAAGTTCTGAGGTAGTACTATGACCACGTCAAAACGCACTCAGGTATGCACATATAGCTACATGCTAACCGGGAGTAGGCTAGTCGGCTAAACTAGCGGGTTGGCTAACGAACAAAGGTTGCTAACGTGCTAGCCGCTCCACAACAACAGCAGCCTACATAAACTAGCTCGTAAACAGCTAAGTTAACTTGTTTGGAAGTGGGGTAACATTTTTCTGAGGTAATTAGCTGTGTTGTGACATTGTTCCTGCACGTAGTCGTTTCCACTTCGCTACACAATGCCACCCCACAGACTCGGCTGATAGGACATAAAGGGGCGCAACTGCACCGTTAGCTTTCAGCGGAGCTAACCTGGCCATATTTCAATTCCAGCGTCTCGCAGCCTCCGTCTCAGATGGTCGTTCTCCCGCTCCCGGATCGCTATCTCCTCCTGGTACTCCAAAATCGTGTCCTCGACAGACTTGTAGATCTCCTGCGCAGCAAGCATGAGGCGCTCAGTCAAAAAGACGTTTAAAAACTGCAGTTTGGTCATTTTCTTGGGTTGCACAGAGCTCTTGCTACCATCCAAAATGGACCAAAAAAGATGCTCAACCCAGTCACGTGACCCGGAGTTGACTCTTCTTCTTCTTCTTCTTCTTCTTCTTCTTCTTCTTCTTCTTCTTCTTCTTCTTCTTCTTCTTCTTCTTCTTCTTCTTCTTCTTCTTCTTCTTCTTAATCTCTTTCTCATCTCGGCCTACTTCGTTGTGGGAAGATTTTCTGTTGCCCAGGTGGTTCTGATCGGTTGACATGATGAAGAGTCTTGGCAAAATCCCTTTGAAATTAGGTTAAATTTTTGCGTTGCAGAGATGAGTAGTTTGGGTAAACTGAGGTTAAAACCAGGTGACAGGATCTGACACCTGCTAATATCACCGTGACAGTATGGCCTCTGTGAACGCTATGTTTCTCATATGGCTACAAAATGTGTTATCGATGGAAAGAGTCTGTGGTGATTGGTTACAATTTTGAACAAGAAATCCGTGGTGCTCAGCACATAAGTGCTATTATGTATTAGTATAATAATTTACCTTCTCCATCAGTTTTCACACTGAAGTAAAAATCTCACATTTAAATTAAGTCATCATGCAGACACCCACACTAGACATTACATTTAACAAACTAAACATACACATGCATACTCAAACTCATTCATCAGTAATGCTATTATCTAGTTCAAGAGTTGAAAGAAAAGTTGGACAATTTAGGTACGAGCCTTAAAATATTTTTAACTGGTGGTTCTCACTTTTGAACCAAACAGAGAAAGTGACTTCTCTATCTAAGACTGTGTGTGCAAACAGAGTGCGGATTATACTGTATACTGTATGTTAGACTCATGGACACCAGCATTGCACTGTACAAGGGTGCAAAAGAGATTTTTATTCTCATTGTCTCAAACACAATGACAGTTCATTATATTACAGTGATATATATTTATTATATTATGATTTAACAAAAAAGAAAGCTATTGGAAATTGATAATATCATTGTTACGCAAATACCAATATGTGAATATCATTATATAAACATCTGCTCAAGTACTGTAGCAGATAGGCTACTTAAATATAGTGGCTTGTGAATGTCCCTTGAGGATCTATCTATCTATCTATCTATCTATCTATCTATCTATCTATCTATCTATCTATCTATCTATCTATCTATCTATCTATCTAAATAAATAAATAAATAGGTAAATATATGTTGATAAATCTATCTACATGAAATTGCAAAATAATAAATTTGTGTTTTACATCCTTAAATAACACATGTTTTAGATAAGTCAATGATGTTGAATGATTAAATGTTGAGTTAATTAAAAAAAAAAAAAGGATTGACTCTCTCTGTTGCATTATTTTAGGAATATTTTTTACAAATACGATCGTGACACAAGAAGTACTCCAACCCAACAGAGGGCGCCCGTCAAGGTGACAAAAGCGGAAGTGACGAAGACCAAACTTGCTCTCTCCTCCACGTGCGAGACCAGCACACTGTCTTTGGCAGGTCCACAGCTCCACGATGAAACGACCAAGTAAGTCAACACTGATGGTGATTGTCCAGCAACATATGAGCTTATTAAATTAAACAGTTCTTTAAGACTTTCTTCTTCGGTTAATTCACCAAGCTAAGAAGCAAACTGTTCCCATCGCTAACAACCGTCATTGGGAAGTTTGCATTAGCTTGGTTTTAGCTAACAGTTGAACCAACGTCAAACTGTTTTATGTTTGTCTTTTGTCTCCAGAGTTAAGGAAAGCCAGCAAGCGAGTCTCGTGTTCAAAGCGTTATAAAATACAGAAAAAGGTAAGAGTCTGAAGTAATCATCCAATACTTGAGATATTTAAGTTTATAGCTTTATGTGCGACGGGGCCTGGAGGAACGAGATCGCTGCTGCTGCTCTGATTAATGTCTACAAAAATGAGCTACGTTACATTATGGTGTTTTGTGTTTAGGTCCGGGAGCACAACAGAAAGCTAAGAAAAGAGGCAAAGAAGAAAGGAGTGCACAAACGAGTAAAGAAGGACCCCGGAGTGCCCAACAGTGCTCCCTTCAAAGAGGAGGTCCTCAGAGAGGCAGAGGAGAGGAGGCAACAGGTTGGCAGCCATTTGCTCTTCTGATGCAGTTTGCAGCTACCTGGTATAAAAGCAGTGTCACTTCTCAGATTGATGTGTGGATCTGCTCTGTTTCTGTCTCCCAAAAGTGGTGTAAGACTGCAGTGATTTTAGTTCTATTGTAAATATATGAGCCAAGATCATCTCAGCATTAAAATGCTTTGGGAAATGGGGCTAAACTGTGTTTATAAGTGTCCTTCTGTTGGCGATTAAGTCTGTAACATTACATCACTGGCTGTCTGTTTTACTTTTTTTTTTTAAATCTCCCAGATTGAAGAAGAAAAACAAAGAAAGAGACAAGCTAAAAAAGAGGAGCGAGCCCAGAAGAGGAAAAAGGAGAAAGAGGCTGCAAGTAAAGAAACTGAACCCAAGGCAAAGAAGGCTCGGGAGGTAAAAGGCAAACTCTAAAGTCATCCGTCAATTCAGAGTTTTATGTCTCTGCTGTTGGTTTAACTTTTCTGTGGTCTTGTTTCCATAGGATGAGGTTATAAAGCCTTCACAGAAACAGGCCGCCCCAGACAAGAACTCAAAACAGTACCTTTGCTCTGAATTAAACAAGGTAAAACTACCCAATCCCAGTCAGCGTTTCACTAAAGAAAGGAATGACTTTAGTCCTCAACCTGACCTCCCTCTCTACCTTTTCAGGTAATTGATGCATCAGATGTAGTGATAGAAGTCCTCGATGCTCGCGATCCACTGGGCTGCAGGTGTCCACAGCTGGAGGAGGAGGTGCTGCAGAGAGAAGGCAACAAGAAACTGCTTTTGGTTCTTAACAAAATAGGTAAATGGACACAAGACGCTGCCAGTTACGCTGTTAATTTCTTGTTAAGTAAGCAGATGAGCAGGTCTTTGGTCTGCTGTGTGTCCTTCACAGTTTGATTTTCTGTGTTCTAGATCTGGTGCCAAAGGAAAATGTGAAGAGGTGGATGCAGTGTTTACAGGCAGAGTTTCCCACATTGGCATTCAAAGCATCAACACAGATCAAGGACAAAACAGTGGTAGGTGTATTTTACACATCAGTCATCAAAAGCAAATGTGTAGACTTGCAGCACATGATCCTTTTATATGAAGAAAGTTAAACTCTTCCAACTTTTCAGCAGGAAGTGAAGTGTTAGCCACTCCTCTCTCCCACAGTTGGGATTGTTTTATAGTGAATAAGCTGACGCTAATGTTGTGTTTATACCTCATTATAATCTGGAGGACTGAGAAGGTTGAGCAGCTTGTGTTGTGCTGTTATAACTGGTTATAACCTCCAAGAGTAACAAACAAAACACACAAATTCGATGGCTCTGTCCCAAGCAGAGCTGGTGTGTGTTTGTGAACAACATAGTTTCCTATATGCGCCTGCTGTATTCAGGCAGTGGGAGGGAGCTTCATCCTGTTTGAAATGTAAACAAAAAAAAAAAACAACGTTTGTGGTGCTTAAAGTATTTTGCACTCTGTCTTCATCAGCAAGCCAAGAAGCGCAGGATAGTGGCCTCCAATGAAGTCCTGGACAAATCCAGAGCAGCCACCTCATTTGGGAACAGCTGTCTCACTGAGCTCCTGTCAAGTTTGGCTGATAACACACAGAATAAGGACTCACTCAGAGTGGGTATTGTAGGTAAGCACAGCGTCCTCCCTTTAGAAAGTGGCTTCCTTTGACATTGTGTTTGAGTTCCATGAGGACTTTAGCTACATGCAGCTCCATGTGATTGAATGTCCTCACAGAACAAAGTCTTTGATGTGATCTGTCACCCTCAGGTTTTCCTAACGTGGGGAAGAGCAGTCTCATTAACAGTATGAAGGGGATCCTTGCATGCAATGTTGGCGTCAATAGAGGCGTCACAAAGTGAGTGATAATAAGCGTAAAAACTCAAGAATTATTCAAGCTGTACAAAGTTGTAATTTACATATTTCTCAAGCCCCTCATTTGTTGTGCATCCCCATAGTTAAATGTTACCTGTTACCACCCCTTCAGATCCATGCAGGAGGTGCACATCTTGAAGAATGTGAAGCTTATAGACAGCCCAGGAGTCGTGGCCTCACCTTCCAACCCACCAGCCTCTATGGCTCTGAGGAGCCTGCAGGTGGAGGAGGGCCAGGAGAGCGTGCTGGAGGCTGTCAGGACTCTGCTCAAACAGTGCGACAAGACCCAGGTTAGAGGAGAGAGCGTGTGTGAACTAGTTTGATGGGTTTGGGTGTTGTCTTGTAAATTAATTTCCAGTCATCTGCTTTCACTGTTACAGATCATGCTTCAATATAATGTCCCTGACTTCAAGACCTCTCTGGAGTTTTTAACCTTGTTTGCCAAAAAGCGAGGATATCTGCAGAAGGGCGGAGTCGCCAACACAGAGCAGGCAGCCACAGCTTTCCTTGCTGATTGGACAGGGTGAGTGTTCATGGTTTTCCAAAGGATTTGGAAGGGGGAGCATGTTGTAGTGCATCAGTGCGGAAATGAGGACAAAAGCGCAATTCTGTATCTCTTTATGAAGACTTCTAATCCAACTCTGATCCAAACACTGTACCAGGAGAACTGCATACATGTAGATTCATAAAGCAGAGTAGGGAGTGCTCTGTCTCACTCTGTCTCACTGCAGTCTGTGTCTCTGGTTTGGTGTCTTCTCAGAGCCAAGATGAGCTACCACTGTAAGCCACAGGAGAACCACAGCCTGCCCGCGTACATGTCCGACGCTGTGGTCGCTGAGATGCAGAAAGGCTGGGACCTAAACCTACTGAAAACGGGCAACGAGGAAACTCTGAAAGGTACCTGTTTAATTTGACTCTAAGCAGCAGATTAAGCAAATGGATCTTCAGATTAACTGTCTACCTCATGAAGTTCTACCTGAAAACAACTTCTGCCTATTTCTTTTTTTAAGGTGTGAAATTCCCAAACCAGGCCAGCAGTATAAGCTTCATCTCCAAAGGCCTGACTGCAGGCCTGCTCAGTGTTGGTGACATCTCTGAGGAAAAACCTGGTGCTGCAACTACAGAGGAAGACGCAGAGCGGAATGATGAGAATAATGAGGTAACTTATCTTTTTGCCAGACAACACAGCTGCTTCAAATAATGCTAGCAGTCTGGCCTCCTGGAAATGAGGACAAACATTCAAGTCTTAATTTGTTTATGAAGACTTCTAATCCAACTCTGATCCAGCTGGCAGGACCTGCCGCATTTTGAGATCACTCTGTATATCTTGAGGATTGTTGGACTTTAAATAAATATTTGCTCTCCTTGCAGCCTGAACAAACCGCTGAGGACGCAAATGAAACAGGGGAACTGGAGAAACCATTGAAGCCATTGCTCAAAAGTAAATTGTGTTAAAAATGATTTATTATTACTAAAATCTTCACCTATTAGGCCTTATATTTACATTTCACCTTGTCTTCCAGAAAAACCAGGCCATGTGCTGTTCCAGTCTGTCCCCGCTGACCTTAGCCTCTCTGCAGATGACGCCTACGACTTCAACACAGATTTTAAATGAGCTCTGCCCTCACACCACTTCTGATCTCCTGTCTGTGCTCATGTGGACATGCAGTCGTACAGAATCACTGTCGGTCAGACAAAGTCGATTCTGAAGCACAGTCTGAAAGGCATCGCCTGGTTGGCTGGTTTCAGGCCCTGCTTCAAACATAATCTGGAAGACCAGACAAGGACTGAGCCCTGCCCAGGAAATGGACTTTATTATGTGTTTGTGTGTATACACTGACTTCTTCTCCCAGATGTCAATACAAAAATCACCCATTTTAAATGTCCAGAGGTCATTTGTAATATTTTGTTCATGCAGAACACTGTATATAGACATAATAAACCCTCTACAAAGTCTACATCTTATATTCTTATGAGCCTCTACTGGTCGTCTTACTTACTGAATTTGTATGCAAAATCATGAATTTACATCACAACTATGAGTTTCACGCTGTAGTCACATTTAAACTGCATTTTCTTTTAGCTCTTATTTAACATCCAAATAATATTACAAAAATTGTACACAACCTTGGAAAGGACAGATCTTAAAAAATGCAAGGCCCATTGTAGATAATCATATAATCACAAGATTTAACTGATAAAAATGTTTTATTTCATGAACTTTACAAAAGATAAATATTTACAGCGGTATGGTGAATGCTTTCTCGATGTGTATAAAAATCCTGATGGGATAAAGCATGGAAAGTTTGTGCAAACATGTTCTTCAGTCTCTGCAGAGGTGCAGTTTGCTTAGTGGTGTGATAAAAAAAAATCATTAAAAACCACACTGCAATCGCTCAGTGAGGGGCAGTACAGTACTGTATTAATGTTCATTTATGACAAAATAAGTGGGACAAATCAAAATAGTAGCACATTAAATTGGAATAACAGTTCCTATTTGTGAAAATGCCACTCAGGATGACTGAATTACAGAGGAAGAGGAAGCATTTTCTGTCTGACTGTAGTGGAAATGCTAAACACTTAAAAGATGTCAACATGGATCTGATTAATAAGCATATCTGCAATTAAGTATGAAAAGATCCATTAATTTTCCACAGGAAGTCCTGAAGATTGAGGTAACAACATGAGTCATCATGACTAAAATAATATACAATTCAGACTGACCTAACTCAGGAGGGGAACTTGTTTGTCGGGACGACTGTTACACCACTAACGCTGACATAACTGTATAAATTGCTTTAGTATGCAAATTAAGTTAGTGTTGAGCTGCATGTAAACATAGCTACTTCTGCCAACTTTACTTTGACCATGGCTTAGTTGTACATGGCTGTCTTGGCACGTCATATGGAATCTCATTACTGCACACATGGCTATGAGAGGTCATAACCTTCAGATGCAACAGGTCTGCTGTTGAGGATGAAACACTGCTCTGACAATAAGGAGATAATAGTGCCTCTTCAGTGAAATAATCTGCTTTCAACAGTTTATCAGAACATTTTGAGAAGTGTGTGTCAAAGCAATCTCAAGGGCAATGAGTGTCTGGACTAAAGAAATGTCAAATATCTGTGAGCCCCAAGCAACAACAAGATGCAGTGGGTAGAAAAAAAAGGTCAATTCTGTGTGTTCAAGGAAGCGTGACAATACACAGGTGTAGATGTTGGGAGGATGACAGAACTCAAGCACAGGGCAGGCGAGGGAGAAGGCCTTACTTTGTTCCTGAGATATCACGAGGTGTGGTCCTGCTGGGACTTGGCTGCTCCAAAGTTCCTGAAACCAATTCTTCAATCTATTTGTCCCCTGTGTGTCTTCGCACAGGGTGAAATTTTCCTGTGGGGTCTGGAACAAACCACTTGTCCCACACGTCGGAAAAGGAGGACGTTCTCCCCCACGGCTTGTAGTGTCCATTCCAGTGGAGGAGTTTGGCAGCTTTCACAAACTGGGGAGAGTAGCGGTTTCCAGCTCCGGTCGTGCCTGAAAAACAAGGTTTTACCATCATATGATTGTTTAGATTTAAGTCATACTGTATTTGGTGTCAAAAGCATTCAGATCAAGCAGGAATTAACATTCTGGTATTGCTGGTATTTGCTTCCTCGCCTTGAGTTAAACGAGAGGACTGATACCATATCAACCGTATCTGTCAGATAAATATGAAGCCACAGTTAGCATAGCATAAGGACTGGCAGTTGAGGGAAATATTGAACCATTCCTTTAAAAACCATTTAAAAGCTTCTCAAAATACTCGGGCAGCACCTCCATACTCTCATGTCCTGTATTGTGGATATGTATTTGTGGAAGAATCACGCAAAAATCCCAGAGAAACAATTGTTCTGGGTTGTCCATCTGTAAAATCAGTTTGATCGAAAACTCTTAATATATTAGTTTCTTAGTTCCTTTTCATTTCCCATCAGCAATTAAGCAGAACTTACCAAGGTGTCGGATGTGCCACATGGGGTCGATGGCGGAGTGACGTTTGTAGAAAACAATTAGGAGTGGGGGGGTGGTGATACTCTCTGCCAGAGTCTTGCTGTACAGCTCATGCCTGAGGAGACCAGCAAATTTAGCTCAATATGACCAGAAAGAGTCCCCTTGATTAGCATGTGTAAATGTAAAATGGAAATAAAATCCAGATTTTTCCACAGTCACATACTGTGTGTTAAGTTGCATCCAGTGCTCCAGCTGCCGTGTGATGTTCTGGTTCCGCCACTCAGTCAGGTTGGCGATGATGACCCCGGGGTTGAAGGAGCACGTGTTGGCCCTCATCCCCAGCTTCTTGATAGCTTCCTTCTTGAAGTCCAGGAAGCCTATATAGTTATTCTATTGAAGAAAGATTCATTATTTGATCACACTAATGATACTTTTTTTTTAGATAGCTGAAAATAGTGAGCCCATTCAAGAGATACCCACCTGATTTCCTGCTCCTCTAACAATGCCCTTAGCTGAAGCTGAATCACAGTCATCTGAGAAGGCAGCTGCGTGTCCCGGTTTGAGGCTGGTTTCATACAGCTCCTGAATGTCCCCTGAGATCCAACAGAACAAGTAAAATCCCTTCATTAATTCCCCTTTCCCTTATAGTTATAACATGTATATTTTTTGAGAAATAAAGAGTGACAGGCTGTGTGGAAAATACATTTGGTTTATGGTGGTGTCTTACCTTGTACAATGACATCATCATCCAAATAGATAGCTTTCTCAGCCTCGGGTATGTATACAGGGAGATAAAACCTGGCAAAAGTCAACTGAAACACAGATTAACATAAGGTTATCAGGGGATGAACACAGGCAAACAGTAGTATGAATACTTATCACGCCCCATTCAAAAAACATTACGTTGTCTTACCGGTTTTACAGCCTCAAACGTCTGTGGATCTTTAGATACCTTCCCGTTGAGGAGCTCAGGCTCAAAGATAACTATCTTATAGTTGATATTGTTTAGCTTTGTCTTACTGAGCCACACTCTGTTGATAAGAGAAAATGACTCGATTCAAATACAGTTAGCATTTCACAAATTCCTCTTAACTTGGTTAACCTGCAGCACTATGCAATATATGGTATGCATGATGTAGCAAGACAGACTTGCTCCATTGTCTTACTTCAGGTGATCCACTGTGTCATTCAGGGTCACGATGGTGAAAGCCACATTGGCTTTACTGTTCTGGTAGACGCTGTTCATGGCAGCAACCACAGCACCGAGCCTGTCCTCAGCAGCAGTGATGAGGACAGGGATCTCCTCTCCTTTCCTCACCGTCTCTGGTCTGAGGTCTGAAGACAACTCGGATTCAAAGGGAAGAATCATCCCTGCGTCTACATGGAGGGATATGTGGGCTTTCATAAGCTGTTTCCAAGGGTTCATTTTCACACACTGAAGGTGTCTGATGAGATGTTCACGACAGTACACTCCATGTTCTGAGGGGCAACATTTTAACCACACAGTGTGTATTTCTCCAGCACAAAGACAACCATACCTGAGTTTTCCTTGCGTAAAAAGTCACTGAGGCTGAGGAGATTTCGTTGAACTATGATCAGGAAGGCCACAGCCAGCAGCACAAGGATGACCACGTTTACTGAAAGACACAATGAAGCGCTGATGTTGACAGCAGCTGTGGCAGCGGTGTCAGTGTAGGAAACGTGAATGCCATGTTAGATATACATGGTAGCCAGTTTGCCTGTTCTACTCTATTATTAGTTTCTATTTAACTGTTTTCCATTCACACTGTACTATCTAGACAGAATTACAGACGCGTCAGAGAAGCAAATAAGCATCTGGCTTACCTCTCCTCAGTGTCATGACAACGACTTCATCCGTCCCTCCAGCACGCCTGATGAAAATTTAAAAAACAAGTTAAAAAAAAAAAAGTCGCTGAACTGACCTGAGTGCAGCCCAACCTGGACTTGCTGGCTAGTTAATGAGAATTGAGGTGAATTCGACTTGCTGCTGCACCACTGCCTTGCGACTGCATAAATGCACAACGGAACCACAAGCAAACTATTGGCTTTTAACTGTGTTCATGTGCTTGAACGTAGAAAAATATGTACAACGTTGGTGAAGTTAGCTCTAAAAAAGACACTCCGTAAGACAGCGACAGTCATTTACACAAGAGCCAAACTGCCAACTCAACATCAACAAGTTTATCCGTTATCACGTTTGCACGTAGTAATGGCTGCCCACGCGTTTGCCTGATTGTAAAATCGCATTAGCGCATTGTTTAAACCTAAAAAAAAACTTGCAAGTTCCATTTTTGTATGTATATATGATTTCATGGCTGGAGATACAAGGTAAAATTGTATGCTTAGACAATAATACTTAAGAACAGCTAGACATATTGACCGGCAATCATTTAGGCTCGCATAGCTTTCCACTAACACCAAACGGGATTTGTGAACAACACATAGCGTTTTACCCCATCCCGATTGTTTATAGATATGTGAACCTGCGCAGCTAACACAAGTTCTAACACTGAGGAGTAGCCGGGTGGGTCTTTCATAACACGACGTAGATCTTTGAAACCGGAAGTCAGTCAGCATCGGTTTCCATCCGCTCGAGCATCTAACTACTGTTCGCGTATGCTTGTTCATTCCAGGCAGAAAGATGTTGTCTGTATTTAAGACCATTCCCACGCACATGGTAAGAGATAGCTTATTTGGTATGGAGCAGCATAATAATGCTAGCCATTCATCCATGCATTTATACTAAGCTAACACTGATTCCTAGCTAGCCAGTGTAACCTAGTGGTCAAAATAACGTTACATTGGTAACAGCTGCTAGCTAACGTTATGGTAATTACTGCCAAATCAAGTTTTCTGATCCATCGTAGCTTTTACCATCAGTTATCATGATCCATCATGCGAAGTTAACCTAAGTTACCAGTAGTTAGTTGCTTGCTTGTGTTTTGGCACGTCTTCGTGTTAACTAAAATTGCATTGGAAGTTAGCTTCATCCTGTGACATCACTATCGTCTGTAACTTATATATTTTCCCAATCACTTTACCTTGTGCATAAGACCCGCGCTGTATTTTTGCACAGGTAAACCCGTTACCACCCTCCCCAGAGTCTGAACTGATTTTGCGTTGTTAATGTTGTCCATCCTTTGTGTTGCAGGATTATAAAGGCCAGAAACTGGCTGAACAGATTTTCCAGGGAATAATACTCATCTCAGCGGTAACTAATTATGATACATACAAAGTAGCAATTCGAAACAAACCACTTACTGCGTTTTTACCTGTAGTCAGGTTCTCTGATATCATTTGTATGGGTTTTCCAGGTGATTGGATTTGTGTACGGTCTGATCATTGAACAGTTCGGCTGGACAGTGTACATAGTCTTGGCTGGTTTTGCTGTGTCCTGTGTGGTAAGTTTTTTTTTGTTTTGTTTTGTTTTGTTTTGTTGTGCTCGGTTTGCCGTTTTTGTGGGTAGTAACAATATATAGATAGGTTGTGCACCCAATATAGGTTTCTATAATTAATTAAAATTACATGTTGGCTGTCTTGTGGTGGTATAGTTTGTAATAAATTAAAAAAAAAAAGTTCTTGGGGAAATAAACAACAGCCAACATGATAATATTTCTTATGTTCCTGTGCTTGATTTCAGTTGACCCTGCCTCCATGGCCTATGTTCAGACGGAATCCTCTGTCCTGGCAGCCAGTCATACCAGAGACCAGCGGGGAGTCCAGCCAAAAACCTCAGGAAAGCCTCAAGAAGAAGAAGCACAAATAACTGAAAATGATCACTGCCCAGTTGTTAATACATCCTTTTATATCAGAAATTATTTTGAATTTTGTCTCACAGTTCACATTTGAAGCATTTGGGAAGAAAATGTTGTTATAGTGTTTATCAGTCAACAATGAAATACTTCTGTGTCCAAATAATAAACATCTGATACTGTCTTTGTTTTGTAAATGGGATGTTTCATTTGCCTTTAGAATATTTTTCCTCTGCGGGACTGAGTATGTTACAGTGCACAAAGATGTATTTCCATTTTTTAAAAATAGTGCTTTTCTTTATTTTTGCTGCTGTCAATTGTGGAAAAACTGTGGTTCTTATCAACATGGAAAATAAGACGTAAACAAATTAGATTCACGATTTATTGGAACTAATTCAAATGTTAATATCAACAATGCATCTACATTACATGATTTTGTGTTTTAGAAAATACAGCAGCAGAAGTGCGAGCTAGTGTCCTCATAAGTACAGCATAGATAAAACAGCTGTTGACATTCTGTCCTGCATTATAAATAAACAAATAAGTAACTATTATAGAAAGTAAAAAGATAAGGAGTGCTTCAACATCTTTACATAGGCATCCTGAAAATTACAGGAAGAATTACAAATTTAAAGAATGAGTTAAAGAAAACTTTACACAGTAATTTACATAAGACTTCTTGCACAAGGGCAGCTGTATTGTGGCAATTCCATGATGTGACCCTGAAGCATAGATAAAGTGGCAATGCCGCACAAGCAAGGTGGTCTGATTCACATTTCTCCCAAAGACAAAGTTTCCTGTTATACAAGACCTATCAAGACACTTGCTTGAATGCATTCTCAAAAGGTATCACATAAATGCAAATATGTTCTCTCCCTTATGTACAATGTTTTCTCTAAACCTTGAGGGCAATATCCTCGAAGAATTTTAGCTGCCTCACCATCACAGCATAAGCTTGGTACTTCTCATCCCCCATCTGGTCACGAAGGCACAGCTGCAGTGAGAGAAAGGGATGCCAACTGTGATCATTAGGAAACGAAAGACAGGTGAAACATTTATATTAAACTCTGGAGACAAACTTATTCCACCGCACACGGAAGTTAATCTATTCCAAAGGTATGATGAGAAGTCAGTCTAATTCAAGTCTCATTGGGCCTCATTTGTTAGTGAACAAACACTGTCTGTGTCAGAATGCAAACAAAGAAATTATTCAGTCAATACATTGATCTCATTGACCAATGCATTAGAAAATCATTGTATGTGACTTGTACACCAGGCTTACAGTACACGTTTGTGACCCCCTTTACCCTTCCTGCTGTAAAGGTGCACAATGCATTTCATTTAAAAAAAAGCATAATACCCTTAAACATTTGCAAAGCATTGTGCACACAATGCCAAAAAACACACTGCTCTTGGTCCTATTTAGTTGCTCTCCCTGAGCACTTTTACAAGTGTGGGTACAGTATGATTTGGTGTGAAATGGTTCACTTCTTTAAAATCTTACTTCTCGTTTGGTTTCATCCTCCTCCTCCATGATTTCCAAGACTCTGTCCAGCAGCTTGACCCCCAGGCCCTTCACCACATCTGTCCTCAGATGTTCTATGGCTCTCCTTATCTTGGCTAGACCAGACATGGAGCCTTTTGGAGAGAAAAGCTGGTTGAACACAGGGAAGCTCCAGAACAGCAGACTGATGACTATAAACTTTGCCCAAAGCATCTAACCTATTGGTATTTCACCAAGTGACAGGTTCTCTGCTTCCCCTCCAGCCTTCCCATGGAGCACCAGGGTGTCTCTGTACTTCCTGTTCAGTTTAAATTCTGGAAATGCAGAGGAGCCAAATCTGCCTTTGTCCACCTCACTCACACCGTCTCCAACATCCATTCTCAAAGTTTGGGTCATCATATGGACTAAATCCTGCATGTCGTTGGATTCAGTCTTCCTGTAGATGACCCACAAATCATGGATTATACAGCAAATTCCCTCAAGCAATGGGAAGCAGTAAATATGTTAACAAAGACTTTCCACAGCTAAAACTATGGAGGACAAAGCCGTACGGTGACTATATTTGAGTTGAGGTGAGTTGCACTTCATGTTATTTTCTCTTGTCTTGGATGCTCTCACCTTTCCCTGCAGTCTCCCTCTGAACGTTCGGTAGAACTTGTGGATGAGTTGCACTCATCTTCATCTGACCTTCGCTCCAGCATCTTATCCTGTTGTATTGAGACACGTCCCATCATTATGACACAAACTTCAGCTTTAAATTCACTGTAATATGCTCAGATTAGCCTCACATGGTACATCTAGCCTTGTTTTGTCACACTGGTAGACATTAAAAAAGTGCAGTTCTCTTTTCATGACTGAATGTCACAGCAATGGGAGGTCAGTACCCTGCTGTTGGTCGCAGTGATAGTGTCTGAAACAGATCTGGTAACTGGGACACTGTAGTGTTCGTCCTTGGTGGAAGTGACATCATAGGATGCCCTCCTTAAAACACTACAACCTGTGGAAAAAACAGAAGTAATCAAGAAAAGTCTTAAATCAACTATTACCACATTTGTTTTGTTTTGTTTTGTTTTGTTTTGTTTTGTTTTGTTTTGTTTTGTTTTGAAGCCTCCTATAACTTTAGTTTTACAGTTTTGTTGTTATATTGTAGGTTCAACTATAATTTTCCATTTCCGACAAGACAGTAAGTACCTGGTTGACTGCCACTCTCTTGGGACTGTCTCAGTCTTCTCCTCTCTCTGGCAGACAGAGGACGATCCTAAAAATACGATAAACCCACATTTTCTGTGACAGATAAAGTGCATCTGCTGATTTCAGCAAGAATACACCGACATACCAAAACCATTCCCTTAAGCACAAAATATTCAAAACAATGTTTTAATATTGTTTATAGATACTCCATTCAACTTTCAATATAAAATTCAAAAGCTATGGCCTCAAATTACTTACACTTATTGAAGAATAATTCATAACTTGTTGTATTTTAAGATTGCAGAAATGTTGATTGTTGATTCAGGTCCTAATTTTACCAACACCAAATGTGTCTTATGCAGAATGGATGTTCAGAAAAATACATCTTCACAGTAATGTTGCTGTACACGCTGTGCGAGTGGAGGAGCACCATCACCTGTGGCAGTGGTAAGAATCCGTCCTGACAGGAGCTAACTGATGTGGAGGTTGCAGCTACACCAGATTTCTTGCTCTCTGTACTCTTCCTGCTCCTCTTCCTCACCTCCACGGCTATTTTCTCAACAGGAGGTGGAGGTAAAGGTCGAGGAGCAGCCACCTTGGACAAACAGAAGACAAGAAAAGATCAATAAAAATTAAGATAAATTCAGATTAAATTAATCAATTTATGGACTGTTTTTTTACCTTGTCCTGATCTCCAAGTGTCCATCTTTTGTCCCTCCCTCTGTGCTGCTGTGATACAGCAGGTTCTGATGAGAAGTACGGAGGCGTTTGACACGGAGTAATCAGACTCGGCTTACTGGCTGGTAAGGGAGAATCCTCTTGAACAGGCTCCTGAACACACACAGTTACACTTTTTCCATTGTGGCAGAAAGAGAGAATTTCTTGTGCTTTGTGTCACTGGATGTTAGCAGTGCTACAGTCATCTTATGGCCTTTATTCCGGCAAGAGTTCACAGAGTGAGGACAAGAAGTGTAATGCTCACCAGTGTTTGAGGGAATGGTTCTAACAGTTTTTCAGTAGATTCTAGGTTTTCCTGCAACCACACAAATGATCACACGTTAACAACTAAAACAAGAATACTCCATAAGCAAATAACAGAAATACTGTAATATTACCAAGAGCACTTACTTTGATAGCTGAGGTATGGTGTTGTGTTGGAGCACCCTTGAGAACGGTAACAGTATCATTTTTATTATCTATATTCACTTCCACAGATGCTCCAATATTTTCTATGCTGGATTTGCATGCAGGTTTTCTCTCACAGATAGAAAAAGCAGCCTCTCTCTCCTCCCCTATCATTGGGTTCTGCATGTCAGCCTCTTTAAGTAACTCCACAGTATCATCTGACATCTGCCTCTCCCCACAGACAGAAAATGTGTCCCCAGGATTTGGCGTGGCCTGTGGATGAATGTCTAACAATCCATTGGATGCCCTCCTCTCGTCTCCTCCCCGACTGCCAACACCTGATACAGACTTCAGAGGGGGCTTAACGGGGGAAGGAGGGGGAGAGGGATCTGGTTTCCTTCTTCCCTTGCTGTCTTTGTACACACTGTGAGTCACAGGCTCGTTACCAGCCTGGTTGTGTGACGCAACTGACTGGATCCCCTGCACCTGCCTCTTTGTCAGGTCCTCATCCTGCAGTTGGAGATCAATATCAATGTTGCTGACAGTTGCCACGGATGTGATGCTGGCCTTGAGAGCATTCGGTGAGGAGGGTTTGTGTGACAGAGGTGATTGGACTGGGGTGCAGTCAGTAGTGCCATTCCTAACTTTATGTTGTTGTGATTTCTCCTCTTTCTGAAGATGAAGAGAAAAAACAAAAACCATAATAATCATTCATGATTCCCTGCCTAACATCAGAACTGAAGAAACCTGGAAAACAGCCTCAACTGTATAGTCACTGGAGAAATCCACTGGAATGTTTTTGACACCTTACTACCTGATGACCAGGATAAATCAACACACAAACATACTGAAAATAAATATACAACAATAGAACTTGTCCAGGATTGGTTATGGTGTTCTGGACAACCCTGATGCAATGTCATCAATCTAAAAGGTATTTACTACTTGAATCCAACATTTGGCTTGCCGGCTTCAGTGCACTAAGTGAAGAAATTTTTAAATAACAAGTTTTTACCAAAGCAATACCCCAAGTGCTTACTGTGACCAAGTAGAAGTACTTTCACTGAGAAAGCAAAAAAACATCTAAATGAATTAAAAGACCCAACCAGATTCAAATGTATTAACATTTGAAGGCATGAATCTATTTGTAGTTAATGCGGGCTTTTTGCAAAGCACAGCAGCCTACTGTGACAATTAATTATTATTGCATTACCAGCCATAACAGTCATCTCCAAGTGGCACACAAACACTTTCCACTCAGGAGATTCTGGGATCATTTTAGTTCAATAACTAGCTTGAATGAGCTGGCAAAATAAAATGCAGTAAAAGACATGATGACAGGCTACTGTTCAAATCAAACCTTTCCTCCACATACTGAAACTTCACTGTTGAGTCTAACCGAAAATACCTGTGAGTTACTATTGGTCTGTTAAAAGATATAAGACATATAAGGCAATCATAGGACACACTTTGATAAGTGGTGGCACAGTAATTCAATACTGAGTGACTGAAAAACATAAAGCGTTATTATGGGAATACTGCACAATATTACTGGATTATAGCAGAGCTGTCTGTGTTAAACCAGCCTTGTTATTCTGTAGTCACTCACCCGTTTCACCCTGACTAGAGGTTCCAGCTGGGGACTTCTCTCAGGTTTTGGCTGAGATGACGCCACCGACGAAGCGCTGTTGGTCCTACAATCACTGCTGCCCCCCACAGCTTTCTTTTTTGACTTGGCAGTTATTCTGGTAAGAGCCAAAACAAACAAATTGAATAAGTATTCCAACTGAAGTATACAGAGACAAAAAAAATTGACCACCAAAGACAAAAAAGAAAAGCACTGGCTAAGATTTTTGCAAATAATAAATTGCTTTAAATAAATTAGAAATAACAGAAACACAGTCTGCTGTCAGTGTCACCTACTCTTTAGTGGCCTCAAGGAACATGGCAATTTGTCGTTTGATGTAGGGTTGCCGGAGGATAAGTTTGACATCAGGCCTGTCTTCAGGTCTCTTACACAGCATGCTTTTGATCAGTTCCCCCAGCTGGGGATCATACCTACTGGGCATCTGTGGCAGCTGATGAGAAAACCAGAGAAAATTCCTATTTAAAAAACATATCATAAATGAGACTTCAGGGTTCAGGAAAACAACGCACTGTATGAACCAGAAGAGAATCAGTTATGAAATTCCTGATCAAGATGGCTGAAGATACCAATCAAGCAGCTTATTCACCTCTGGTTATTTGGGAAAATACAAAACAATTCCCAACTTCAGTCTGTTTATGAAACTAAAAAAAATATTGCTGAACTCTTCTGACACTCTCACGAAATGACAAACTTCAGACTTGGATCAACTGGAAAAGCATGAATAAAGTCTTCAAAATATAACCATGCAAAGTTTATCTTAACAGAATATCAAATAAAATACATGTAAAAAGTTAAATCCCACCTTTCCTTCTACAATGCGATAGACCAGTGAGTTCATGTCCTTGGCATTGAAGGCATGTTTCAGTGTGGACATTTCGTACACACAGCAACCCAGGGCCCATACGTCTGACTAGAAAAAAATAACATCCATTTGTTATTTCAAGCGACAACAACTGTTAACACATTTGTAAAGCAGTTCTTTTGACCATTCACGAATAAAACTACACATAGTAAAAGCAGACAACAAAATTACCTTGTGGTTATAGGGTTTATTAGAGAAGAGCTCTGGACTCATGTAGTAAGGGGTCCCTATGAGTGTGCTGGCCATATCATTCTGGTTTTCCAATACTCGTGCGATGCCAAGGTCCCCAACTTTGATGATGTTGGTCTTCGTCAGGAAGATGTTCTGTGTTTTAAGGTCCCGGTGAAGAATGTTCCTCTCATGCAGGTACTGCAAAGCAAAACAGTGACTTCAGATGTCCCATTACGATATGAAGAACATAAACTATGTCTGATCCTCACATGGAGTTCACCTTCAATCTCACAACATACCTGGAGTGCCATGGCTATCTGGACAAACCACTCCACCACCTGCCTCTCAGGTAAGAGGTCGCCCTTTTGCTGTTTGAGTCGATGATAAAGGTCACCACCTTCACAGAAACCCATCACAATGTACAGCTGGCAGTCATCTCCTTCCCAAGACTCCCTGTATGTCACAATGTTAGGATGTCGCAGCTGGGATAGAAGCTGTGCCTCCTGCTCAGCGGCACGCCGTTCACGCTTGGAGGAGGTGATTAAATTCAGCTTCTTAATAACATACTGGGGGAAAGACAGGCAAAAAAACAGAATGTCACTCTCCTTGACTTGGAAAATAAGGAAAACATGTCATTCTATGGTATATTTGGACATATGAACAAATACAGAACCCATAACACTATGGAGCCTAACAATAAAAATGATCAACCAGCTTATAGGTCTAATTCACATTTACATAATATTTATGTACTTTTTTTTGTTGTTGTTAATTTATGGCTTAAATTCAAACCCCAAAACTTACTCTACGGGAGGGGAATTAACAGTCACCATGATGTTCAGTACTATTAGTCATGCAGCTACAGCTTCTCAAGGCTGAATAGGTTCAATTATATTGTCCTTGTGGGATCAAGCCCTTCGAGGAGTCTTTGGGGACCACTGGAGACAGGAAACAAATTTTCTCAGTTGTTCAGACTGAGAGTTATTGCCCCGAAAATAACAACATACATTGTTATTAAAATAACACACGGGTTTGTTTTGTTATGTCTTCCATCGAACTGGATGGGTTAACGTTATTAAAGCCGCTTCATAAATCTCAACCGTAATGTACAAGAGCGTGAATAAATCTGAGGCTTTAGCTAGCCGTCTTAAGCTAACTTTAAGCTAGTTGAACTTTAGCTGGGTCTTTGTAGAGGCAAGCCACAAAATTCAATTGTTAACGTTGTACGTCACTTATTTTAACCGTTATGGGACTGTACTGGATTCCTCACACACGTTCCGTCTCTCACCTGTTTTCGGTCTGTTTTGTGTTTCACCAGGTTCACTTCCCCATAGCTCCCTTTCCCAACGACCCTGATGAAAATATAATTATTCTTCATTCTTCAAAATGCCTCATAACGCGACCTGAAACGCTGAAACGTTACACGGCATTCCCGCCAAGAATAGCGACTTTATTTCGTCCCATACTCCAGCTGCATGGACGCCATAAACATATGAAATCTGTGTGCAAAACTTCGTACTGGTTAGCTCCAGTGCCAGCGACGAGATTTTGAAAACGCAGGAAATCAGCAGCAGTCGAAAGCTTTTCGTCACTAGGCAACTGACAGCTCTCTGCCGATGATGGGGAGAGGGTCCAACCGGAGCAAACACCTCTCCGTCTACGTCACAGCGACACCCAGTGTCTGAGCGTGGACACCACAGCAGCTGCATAAATAAACTACAGGAAAACTGACCCTAAAACTACAGAAAAAAATGTCCCTGCTTTCTGTTTAGATACTCTTTATTTACAAATATAGGGGAGAAAAACAAACTATTTTGTGGTGTACTATTCCTTACCTGCAATTGTAAAATGTCAAAATAAAGTAGTATAAAAGAGGCCTGGATGTGATAACACAGGTCTGCTTCACTTAGCCAGCATACACAATACCAGTTTTTCGAACTATTACACTTAAATGAGATGCAACCGCCATTAATGACAGGCAAAACATGAGTTATACCTGTACTCCTGCTATGAAAAAGGCAAACCTCTTCAGTGCAGGGACTTTAAGAGAAAACATCAAATGTTCACTGTAAATGCCTTGGGCACTGTCGTGAAACCGGTCCGTGGCGCAAAAACAGGTTGGGGACCGCTGCCATATAGAGTTTGTGTAGAATTTCCATGAATTTCATCTCGTCTGTTTGGGTCATATAATCCACTAGATGGAGCTCTAGACCACCGTAAACAGACGTCAGCGTACCAAAGCGGTGCGCACCTGGCAGGGTGATTAGCCATGGAGCAGTAAGTCGTATGTGCTTTTTTTCTCGGATTTATTTTGAGGTATCGTCACAAATAAATTAAATCGGGTTTCGTATTGGTTTTGTTCTGTTATAAAACGAAGATACAACGCACATTGCCAAGACAAAAAACGTAGATTCAGTTGAGCATGGACTGGGACTCGCGAAAACTAACAAATGCAAATGAGTGAACTTCAAATTATAGAACACAGGAATACAAGATAAATAACATGCAACATAGACTAGATGTTAAGGATAAAGGGGGGAAAGGCAGATGATAGTAATGACACCTAGTTATACGGCTTTTCTCTGTGTTTGTGCACCGTACCACGAGATCAAAATCTTTTCAATACATTATTAGATTGTGTGGTCGAGAGTTTGAGAGATAATACCTACAACTGCAAGTCCATTAGTATGGTCACTATGACCTACAGTACACTGCGACCACAACTAATTTTGCAGCCGTGTTTAATATTCACTCAGTATTTATTCTTTTGCACTATTTGCTTTCCATTACACAAACACTTGACTTGTGTATATATCAATCAAACTTCAATCAAACTTTATTTCTATAGCACTTTTCATACATAAAAATGCAGCACAAGGTGCTTGTACATTGTTGGTCATTGTTTTTTCTTATATATCTTTTTATGCAGACTATTTTGTTACCTATTTTTGTGCGCATAATAGTTTATCAGCTTTAATAGTTTTGTTCAGCTTTGTGGTCTTCTTTTGTAGTGTACACACATTTAACCAACAAAGCTGATTCAGATTCTGTTCATAAGTACCAACAGTATGAGGAGGGGTCATTCATTATTTCTACTGTCAAAGCCGCACACCGACAGCGACTCACCGCCAAGCCTTTTTATCTTGAAGTACAGCACGGGGGTTACGTGTGCAGACAGGTGACCAATCCTGTAGCAGAGGTGTTTACCTGTGAGCCACAGCTCGCGCGGTGATTTGTCCGTTTGCCGTCCCGCCCTGCGGTGACGTCAGGAGGAGCGGTGCTGGTGAGCTTGCGGAGTACAAGCTCAGCGTGAGAGCGCACCGAGTCGGACTGACAGACGGACAGTGGACGCGGCTGTTGGACCTTAGTGACAGTTAAATTTCAGGTAGGAGTGACTGTTTCCTCGCTGTCATGACACAAACTTTCAATTCCGACGCGTTCACTGAAGATAGGGGGAGGCTGGAGCGAGGTTTCCTGCTCGGGGCTCTTTGACAGCTGCTTTTCGAGTAACGTGTATCAGTTAGGAACGTTAGCTAACCTCAAACGGCGTTTTATATGGACTCCGTGGTTATGTGGACTTCTTCGCTTAGAGGAACTCTCGGAGGGGGATTTACTGCATTCAAAACTATAACTATATTTAGCTTTGCCACAGGGAAGACTGCTGAAGTTGACATCAGCTGTCAGTTGTGCAGATGTCCTCTTATTCACATCAAGAGGACCACTGTGTCACTGAAGCAGCAGCTTCGAAGATACTGACATAAATATACGAGGGGCTGAAGAGATGGTGTCTTCTTCTGCGCTCTAATAAAGTCAAGTTTATGCTGTATGGTCTGACCACCATTGAGTTATGCCTTGAGAGAGCTCTGGTGGTGTTGTTATTCATCTTTACAGCATCCGTAATCGTAACCCCTTCCCTCATTTCTCATTTCTCATTTCTCCTTCCCTCTTTCGGTTTCTCCCTTTCTGCCTCAGTTCTCTCTCTCTCTCTCTCTCTCTCTCTCTCTCTCTCTCTCTCTCTCTCTCTCTATCGCTCTCACACACACATGCACCTCCTCATCTCTTCTGTCTATGAGATCTTGTGAGGAGAAGTCTATTCATCAATTAATTAGCTCACTTTGAGAGGAGATTTGCTGTGCGTCATTGACACCAGCTGACCAGCTACTGTTAGTAAATCTCTCAGGCAGCCAATGGGTGCATGATGATGGGAATGGGTGGGGGTCAGGGGGGTATGCAGTTTTGGATAGGCACCATGGCAAGCAGTTGACAGCTGTTGAGGGAAGGCTTTTGATTAGCTGGCTAGTTTTCTGATTCCTCTACAGTAATAGTTAATGTTGACTAACACGTTAATAAGCAAGAGTGCTGCTTCACTGATCTCTCTGTGCTCATGCTTTTAAACATGCTGCTCTTGGCAGGCAGGAAAAAGCACTGGCACGCCACTGCATCAATTCATCCGTTTGACCCACTGAATCATTTTTATTTGTTGTGCTAAATATGTGAATGGAGTTTTGTTCTGCTGGCTCCAGATTTTTTTTAGCTGCATTTCACCCTCGTTGATGTGCATCTTTCCGCTTGAATTCCAGAGAGATAATAAAGCTGTCAAGGTAAACAATAACAAGTGTTGTGAAACAAACATGTAAAAAGAAATGCATTATACTGTATAACATGCGATCCAAAACCTGGGCAGCTGGATGAGAAAAGACTGCTCACCATTGTTCTTCAAGCCAGATTGCAGATTGGTGGTCTGAAAGCATTAAAAGATCAGAGATGTTGCTATGCACCTAACTGAATGAAGCCCTGAAAAGAAGCAGTCAAATAAAATCATTTCAGAAACCATTTGGTTTGCAGTGTAGTGAGTCTGCTTCAGAGGAAATGCAGTCCTTTGGCACGAGTCCTTGTTCATAACTTGGCAACAGAATTCCCTACAGTTTGGAGCTGTGCCACACATTGTCTGCTGAGATTTGGAATGATATTAGGTTAGCCAAAGTCAATATGTCTGTGTGTAAAGACAAAAATCAGCACTTGTTTTCAGCACTTTTGTAGAGATGCGAGCCACCCGCTTCAGAAAAAACAAATGAAGTTGTCCAGAGATGTTAGTTTCAGTGTAAGTTTGTCTGTGTGTATGTCTGATTCTGTGTGTGTGCATGTGTGTATGCAAGTGTTGTCAAAGCATTTTAACACATCATTGTAAATTGAATTTCACGGCCAAACAGCACAGCCTAAATGTATGTTGTTTCATCACACTTAACAGTGTGTGTCTGTGTGTGTCTGTGTGTCTTTTCTGTCCACTGCACATCACAGGAATGGGAAACCAGTGAGTACAGCGACTGTCTTCTGTGTAAAACGAGGGTGAATGCTGCATGTCACAAACTACTCTGGAATGTGGTTATGGTATTGTGCATTTCCCCCTCTCAAGCCTCTTCAATCCTGTTGCTTCTTGGGTTTTGAGCAGCTTATCTTCACCTGCTGGCCAAAAGTCGTGTCATCAGTGGACATGGAGGGGCTTATTTCGGCCTTCTACATGCTCATACGATACCTGCATGTGTCTCTCCTCACTACTCTCCCATGTTTTTTGAAAACTTGCCCCCATCTGCCCCTGCGTGTCTTAATCTTGAACCTGTTCACAGCATTTGCCTGTTTGAAAAACAGACCCCCACCCCTCAACATTGTCCTTAACGCTCCGGTTGCTTGAAATGTATTCGAAAGTCGCTTAATGTAAAACATATCCAGATGTTTTTGCCACTGAAGTGAAATCCAAGCGTTATGAGTGAGATTTAGGTGCATGTTGGTATTTTCTGGGTACACAGTTTGTTACCTGTAGATTTCTAAAACGAACACAAGCAGTGGCAAGCAAAGGTTGATGCATTCATACAATTAAAATGACTTTGATGTTCAGTATCACCCATTCTCAGTGCATGAATTAACATGAATCTCCATGAATCTCCATATGAGTAAGGTGAAATGCTACAAACAAGCAGTATGTGAGAGGTATTTTCACTCTTACTCTGACTTCAGTGTCCTCAAAACGGTCTCGGGCTGTTGCGGTTATTTTTAGCCTAAAGGTTACTACTCTTTAAACAGGACAACTGTGATGCCCTGCCTAAACAATGCTGGTCAGGAGACGGAGTCGCAGCTGCTATTTTTGTTTTCAATTAATCCTGCTTTCTTTTTACTGCCGATCATTTAGCCCATGAAATGCTCAAAATACTGACATGTCTCTATCACAGTTTGCCCAAGCCTGAAATAAGGTCTAATTTAACAGTCAAAAGGTTTCAAAATGTTTTATGGGGGGGTTGCAATCAATTTAGAATGGAGAAAATCAAGCAAAGCTTCACATTTAAGAGGCTGCAATATCATATTTGTACTGACTGAATAATTAATCAATGATTATTTGCAGAATTATAATAAAATATTTCTGTATTGACCACACAGTCAGTCAGTTTCGGCACAACAAACTCTCCTTGTAACCAGACATTAGCGAACCTAAAGAATCTCAACATGAGAAAACACAAACATCGCTCTATGCTTTGCATAAAAACTACCCTGTATTCTGTTGTGTTTGTGGAGTACACACTGACCTACCACAGATCGTTTTTCAATGAAAACACTGAGAGGAGAAAATCATGCTTGGTAATGGATCCTCAGTTTCCACACGAAGAGGCTGCTGTCAAGTTGAAGATAGAGTTACAGTCTAGTATGTGTTGTTTGTTTATCCCCTACAGTACTTATTGAACTACAGGAACACAGGCCCTCGGGTTTACCAGCAAAAGTTTTACACACATTTGACTGGACTTCCTCTTACTGCTTCCCCCAAGCATGTTGCTTTGCATGCTGCTAATTTAGAGATACTTCCTTCTGCTTCAGTTGTTTTAAATGGAATGCAAATTGCAGTGGAGGAAATGATGTATGACTCAGATATCGATTTAAATGTTCAACTGTAAGCTTTGTTCCTAGTAGGTTTGGTGGCATTGTTCACACAAGTTTTTCCTCCAATCATGAACCGAAAAGAGTCCAAGTACTTGTGAACGGATATGACATTTAAAATCAGACCTATAGTGATGGAAGCATTGTACTGTATGCAGTGTATACCTGATCAGGTTATATCATTTTTCACTGCTTCTTGTGTGTGATATGTTCTTTCTGATCCACCAGATGCTCTCGTGTTTTTTTTTTTTGTTTTTTTGTTTCATTTTTTTTAAACTAAGCATAACACTCATAAGCATAACAGCCAGCCGTCAAAGTGACTTGAATGACTTCCACCTTAGTCGCCACCTGCCATTAGATACTAAAGCAATTTAGACTGTCAGATACCATAGCAGCTCCTTTGGGTTTCCATGACAACAGGTATGAAGCGGACTTATGACATTAGTGAAGGCAGAGAGAGAGCCACCATGTTTGTGTGTGCGTGCGTGCGTGCGTGCATGCGTGCGTGCGTGCAGTCTATGCTAGTGTGTGCATCGGTCAGTGACTGCACCTCAGTGCAGCTAGAAGAGGCCATGTCCTGTTAACATTTATTATGAGATAACAGCAGCCCCCCCCCCCCCCCCCCCCCCGCATGTCGCTTAATGCCCCACATACACGCAATTTAAATGAGCCAACTCTGAACCCATAGGAAAATTATTAACCATTATTATATTGTCTTTAACAAAATGTCTGTGGTACAACCCAGAACAATACATTACATCATTTTGTATAGACCCGAGTGTGAAGTTGCCAGGCAGGCAGCAGGAACAGAAGAGGAGTGAGGCATGCTGATATGAACAGGGCTATTTTAGTCTTCCAGGTCTGGAGTTAAAGGCACTTTCTGAGTTTAGATGATGATAGCAGTGACAGCAGGGTCCTTTGTGATCTCACTCTCTCTCTCGAGAGAGAGTGTGTTGAAGACAAATATGTTAGAAATTCCCCTGAGGAAATCTGAGTAAGTGAGACAAAGTATTAATATTGTTTGTGTTTTTTTCTAGGAGTGTCTTTATACTCTATACCTTGATATGATATTTGTTTGGCCCAGTTCAACTTGAGCATTACATAAGCTCAGTTAAGTCAGGCACACATTACAGATAAGCTGACATTTCATAGACATATAAGCTTTTGAGATTCTGTGTTTGCTTGCTGAGTCTGCTTCTTCAGACTGATGTTCAGGTTTCAGTCACAGCATTAGTAGTTTGACTATACCAGTGATACACCAAAGTAAGCACCAGGTTTGATTGAGTCATTGACGCAGTCCTCATCAGAGCCAGGGTTTTATGTTGCTTTGACACGAAGCTGAACCATGGTGTACTTGAAGTCATATACTTCTACAGCAACAATCAAGTCACCAGAGTGACACTGTAGTTTACTTATTAACTTAGTAGATATTGGCCATGACTTTTAGCCCTCTTTATCACGAGTTCCACTCTGGTTGATTATTAAGATGCATGACTTGCAGGACATAACATTTTATAATATATCCAAATAAAGAAGTGAAATTGTATATTTAGACAAGATCCTCTGCACTGTCTGCCATATTGAACCTTTAAAAAGTAACCACAGCATAGCAGCAGCCACTTGGGATGGTGCTGAAAGGTAACCACCCCGAAGCTTCAGATGCTGGCCCCTCATAAACAACAGTGATCCAGTATTTACCACTGTTTCAGTATAATGGATGATATGCAGCCCGAGCCTGTGCTCAGTACCCTGTGTCATACGATATGTTTTGTGTGAAAATTGTATAAGAGAGGAAGCAGGATTTACCGCATTCTTAAGTCACCTGAGACACATGCAACTGTCTGTGCAACAGACTGACCAAATTGTTGCAGCAGCCTGTTTGTCAAGCTGGCTGTAACACTGTTAAGTAGCTGTTCCTTGCCTGCACCTGTGAAGTAGAAGTTATCCTTTTGGCCAGAAGACACTGGACTGTGCTAAGCAGTTAGTGAGTCACTTGTCATTGTTGTGACTTTTACCTGCAGGAAGTGCTCTTCTCTGATACACAGCCACAAGGCTAATGAAAGGCTATTGAATTGCTTTTGTGCTTGAAAGATGCTTTGCAAACGTACCTGCCTTGCCTCACAATAGAGGATATGTCAGATGTTTTTCATACATTGCATACTATTAGTGTGTCATCACAAGTGGCAAAGAAGCTAAGAAATCCCCTGACATCAGCAATCCCAGTTATTTAAAAGATCCTTACATTAATACAGGCAAACATTTAAAAAAGTGAGCAGCACTGTAAGGACAGTATTTACCACGGGTGGGGGATGGAGGCAGTTAAAATTTTGATATTAATGAGCATTTCCTCCTTATCCTTTCTCTTCACTAGTATTGTTTCCGACCGTACCAACAAGAAGATGCCACTGGGTGACGATTGCCATGCCTGGAAAAAGAAGACCACAGATGTGAAGGATCAGTATGACTTCAAAGAGATCCTGGGAACGTAAGTGTGTCAGCGCCATGAGCAAAAACCCTGTTGTGTTTCAGCTTTGTACGACAGCTATTTCACACTCTGGGAAACATTGCCACAGTCTGAGTAAAAGGTGTGTGTTTTTGTGTTTTTAATCATCCAGTTAACGCATATTTGTTAACTGTTATCTCAGTTTGGAGGAAAGACCAAAATCTTACATTTGTCTTGTTTCTGATCTCGAGGCTTTTGTATGGACTTTCTAAATATCAGGCAAGTATTTGGGCAGATAATCATTGCTGCTTAATGACTGGATAGCCCATGTTTGGTAAGGAGTGATTGGCCATGAATTTATGACTGTGCAGCAAGACTCCTGACAAGGCTTTGGTGTCATCTGTAAATGTCTCCCTGCCCCAAGTATATTAATGCTGGGCTGCTCCTGTTAGTGTCCCTTGATAAACAGCTTGATGCTTAATCGGAACATAGCAAGCTCTAATGTGAACCTGATGTGGTGCGAGCAGCACACATGAATGTTGTCATGCCATGCATTATGACTGCTCACATCACCTTTTATGTTAACGCAAGCAGCTATTTTTGTGCAAAACTCCAAACACTATTTCTCACAGTAATCAAAGGGATATTTTCCATCAAGTAAACAAGATTATTTGGGAGTGGGCAGTGTGTGTAGTCTAATGCAATGTATTACACCAACCCTGCAGTAAATTTTCAGTACTGGAATAGCCTTGCAATATATCTTTGTGAAGCTTATAATGTTCACTTTCGTTGACACAGTGTCATCATAACCCTGTTGATTTACCTTTCTGCCACACTGTCAACAAACCAGCCACAAAGCATGACACGGAAAGGCTCATATTCTGCTGCCTGCATGGAAATGAGTGAGAATGATAGAGAGAGCATTAGAAAACACCTTTTAGGGAAATGTAGTTCACAATGAAACAGCACCACTCAATATACAGCCTCATAACTGAGCACAGGGTTGAGTCAAATCTGACACGAACCTCGCTGGGCTGCAGTACTGGATTACATTAGATTGTAGAGGCGTAGTTAATAAACTTGTGACTCTAACAGCTAAACTATACCTGGGTGATGCTGTTGCTAACTTGAAAATACAAACTGGTGCTTAAATCAGACTTTTAAGTTTGAGTTTATTTCCAACACTTTAACTGTCACTATAAAAGATAAATGATATCTAAAAACAGTAAAGAGTTTAACATGACATTGGTTCCAACCTTGGATTCTACAACCCTGATTCCAACAAAACTGGGACACTGTGCAGCACATAAACAGAATATGATAATTTGCTAATACTTTTTGACATATACTCAACTGAAAACAGCACAAAGACATTATATCTAACGTTTGACCTCATCAGCTTCATTATTTTTTGTAAATATCTTCTTATTATGAGTTTGATGCAGCAACATGTTTCAAACTCGTTGGGACAGGAGCAACTAAAGACTGGGAAAGATGCGGAATGCTCCAAAAACACCTGTTTGGAACATTCCACAGGTAAACAGGCTCATTGGTAACAGGTGATAGTATCATGATTGGGTATGAAAGGAGCATCCTGGAAAGGCTCAGTCATTCACAAGCGAGGATGGAGAGAGGTTCACCACTTTGTGAACACATGATTGTATAAAGTATATTAGTACATGGACTCAGGATGACCTCATGAAACCATTGTCTGTAAAAACAGTTTGTTTGCAAATGATTGTGTTCTGTCTTTATTTATGTTTTACACACAGTCCCAACCTTTTTGAAGTCAGGGTTGTAGCTTCTCTGTCACTCACTGTGTTTATGTGTGCGCAGCTGGCGACTGCATTTGGGGAGAGGGTGGGGTGGCTTTTTTACTGTGAGGCATGAGTTTGGTTTTATTTTGAGGACAAGATTTCTTTTTTGCAGGGGCAATATTAATGCACACCCCAGCCTATGTAAAAGAAGCACAGCTGTTATGACTAATGATTTCCCACCCAGGTAACAATACGCTATCCCACAGCAAGCTGGGAAGTAGCTTCATACAGCGATACATTGGATTGGTACAGTGGGATCAGTATGGGCCAGAAACTACATCTTTGTGCAAATGTTTGTTTTTTTTAGGGTTTTTTTTTTTTTTTTTTGGAACAGGCCAGAGTCTTTGATTTTTTTTTTTGCAAATTTTTCATCTCTATTTCAGTCTAAAAAATGTATGACATGTATGACAGTGTTTTCCTCATTGCAAGACCTTCATAGGTTAAAGCCCATATCAGCATTACTTTCTGAGAGGAACATTATTCTGTGGAATACTGTTCTGTTTGATGCGTCTGTGCTGTGCTGTGTCTATGTCTTTGCTGCTCTGCTTTTCTTGGTGCTGTGGAATCTCTCATAAACCTCTTAACTTTTGAGGACAGTGTGTTTGTGTTTGTGTGGGTGGGTGTGTATGTGTTATCCGTTGTCTCAAAACGGTCATGCTTGGTGTTCAGAGTGCATGATAGCATGCCTATTGCTCATCATTCGTAGAGCCGTAACTCATTTGCTGCATCTTCTCGAACCCGACTTATATGGCATTCTCTTCTATATTTATGCAAGTGAGCAGGAACACCTTTCTGGTAGCTATACACTGCACTTGCAGTATTTGAGCATATTCCAGCACCAAGACAGGACCATATTCCTGTCCTCTGGAGTTCCTCCTGGGGTTGATTCAGTCCTCCTGCCTAAATGGTCCTGCTATCCATCCCACAGTGGGACATTTGCCCAGCTTTCCCAAATTGGCAGACGCAATTTGAACCCTAGTTTGTTCTCAAAGACCAAATTGCTGTGAGAGGGATGAGCAGTTAGATATAACTATAACTTGTTTTCTAATCCCTTAAGCATGGATACTGAGAGTCACAAGACTGGATGTTTACCAAAGGTGTCTGACTTGCACCACATGTGTTTATAGTATATACACATGTGGTGCAAGATATACATCCACATCCTTGTTAGTCCAGGATGAAGTTACATACTGAATCCAAGATGAAACTCAGCCTTGTTTTGTGATTTTATGAAACTCACTGTTGCTTCTTCAGTCACTGATGCACAGAGGGCAGAACAAACACTGTAAGGACCTAATCAATAGGACTTAAAATCTGAAGGAACTTAATCACAGTGCAGACATTGCTACTAAAGCCCTATTCGCATGGGACTAGTATTGCCAGGGACCTCATGTGATTTAGAAACACCCCCCCACCCCCCAACACACACACACACACACACACACACACACACACACACACACACACACACACACACACACACACACACACACCTGTGTTTCATGTGGCACATTCGCATGAAAAGCCTGTATTTTACTCAACTGACATTATCCCTCAGATATGATGTCAAGGCTGCTCTGCGTAACTTCTGCTTCCTGAACGTCAAGAGCAATGAGCCACCTGAATTTGCACCCAAAATGCCCTCAAAACTATCATTTATAATTACTAACAGCCTCTGTAATTCTCAGTCAGGAAAGGTGCAGAAAAACACTCTAATAAAGGCAAAACGTTAGTTACTTCCAAGTTTAATTCTGATTCCTGTCATGTTTACATTGTTTTGCTGGCACCCTATGTACAGTGTGTAGACAAAAGTGGGATGTCAGGTACAGGTAAACATACGTGGACATGTTTTCCCTTCCTTTCAGCCCTCTCATTATCATCCCTCCAGTTTTCCACCTGCCCCCAGTGTAGGAGCTGAGCTTGTTTATGGACAGATCACCAGCTCACCGCATCAGCTGTGTTCATTTGCCATTGCTGGATTGTTGTCTTGGTAACAACAGGAAACACTTTCCATAATGGACTCAAACAGTCACTATGGAAACAAAGTTTTTGATTTGCTATTAATAATCCACCACTGGGTGCATATGTGCGCATTGTGCAAGAGATAAAGTCGCTCTCTCTTTTACAAGAAAACAGGAAAAAATAACACACACAGACATGTCTATAAATGTGCTCATGACATGACATCATCGGAAACAAACACTTCGTACATTTGATGATTTTTTTGCAAATGCCTTTAGTGGTGCAAACGTTGATGATGGGGAGATTTTAAACTATAGGTACCAGTGGCATGTAGGGTTTACACTGTCAATCCCCTGCTGCTGCCACATGTTTTTGTAATCAAAACAGATGGGAATTAATAACGCACAAACAGGCGAAGGCACTTTCACTGCAATCAACTCAAATCCTCTTTAGCTTTGCATCTTTTCTCGTTTCTGTTACTTATGTTAATCTATTCCTCTCTCTCTCTCTCTCTCTCTCTCTCTCTCTCTCTCTCTCTCTGTTGTCTCTGTCCAATCCAGCCACAAAACCAAATCCCTGCTGTGTGAAATCCAGCTCCATTATGGCTTATGATTCCTGTCACCTTCTCTCTAACTGTTTCCTGCTTTCACACTGTGTTCGCTGCTGACCAGGTGATTTTCATCTGAAATTAAAGCTTTCATTATACGGAAATCAGGACACACAACTAAGCATGAGACCAAACCATATTATTGTCAATAAGATATAGAATACAGTCAAATAACAATGTACTCTTACTGTTAAATTGATGGTAACATTAAAAACCTCTTATCTTCAATACCAAAACAAGCTTAAGCTCACAAAAAATGGATCTAAGTAACACCACGATGCCACACGTACACACACAAACCATCCATCCAGACCATCTTGCTTGGAAAGTTTGGATTCCCGCGGCTTCCCCTGCACTTCCCTTGGCTTCATTTCAAATATTGATGCACCAGGCACTCTCCAGCTTATGTTGTTCAGTATGTCATCATACAAACCTGGCTGGTTAAAGATTCACAGATCACATATTTGGAAAATTGATATTGATATATAAATGCTGTTACTCTGTTGTGTTGGAGCAGAAACTATTTTTAGCATTGCACCAATTCTACTTTCATTTCCATCTCAAACTGCTCTCCCAGTTCACAGGTCTACGACAGATGTCATAATTAAGAATAAATATTATTCTGAATCTGCATGTCCTGTGATATCAATGTAATACACTGCAGAATACAGAATTATAAAGCTAATTGGATGAAATCAACAAACAGCAGCTTTGTGTTATTGTTTGTATGGTTTTTTTCATAGTTCCCACACTCAGCTGCCAGCTTTGAGGTTTCTCTACTGATGACAAATTGCACAAATTGGCCTTTTCTGACATTTCAATGGCTACGGATGTTCTCATGCCAAGAGCAGAGAGGGGAAATTCTCAGCATTTTCTACCCAGAATACATTGCAAAGCACAGGGACGGGGCATGGGAGGGAGGAAGTGGAGGGTAAGAGTAGGGGAGCATGGTGTAATCATCTAAAATCATTAGGCCTGATGGATTGGCCCCCGCCTGTTCCTGTCACTCGTGGTGGTGACCCAGTAGCCCCTGCCCTCGCCAGTCGTATGATCAACTATTGGCCACAATTGATTTGTGAGAGAGGGAGAGGGTTCAAAAACACTTAATTTGGTTTTAGTTTTCTGTGCACTTGTGCGTGTGTGTGTTTAAATGCAATTTGTTCTGTATGTACCTCTGTACCTTTACCTCCAGCCCCTGACCTGAAAGAGGACATAACACGCATTCATCACGCATCGTGTCTTTTTACAAAGCAAGGCGCCTCTCTTGCCCACACTCTCTTATTTTTTAATTGACAGACTGAAGATCTCATTAAATCCACAATGACTTCAGAGTGAGCTGATCCTCCTCATTGCCTTTTCATATTCAGAGAATGAAAGACCACAAAAATAAAATGCCTATGGTTTTAGTTCTTGCTATTTTCATTAGACAAGTATCTCAAGCTACACTTGAATAGGTGTCTTGTTGATGCCTTAAATGTGTCAGAACTGCTTATGTTTCAAATCTTATACGAAGAATTCACATACATTTTTTTGTTTGTCATATACAAATTGTGGTCTGGGCTGGGACACAACGGGTAGTCAAAAGCTGAAGTGTTTGCTCCACTTGTTCCCTGACACTCATGCCTCTGCTACATTACACAGGTTTTAACACTAATTTACCGCTTTGTCTGACAGCTCTCTGCTTCTGAGTGGAAAGGTTCAATGGCTCGACACTCGTGTGTGTGTGTGTGTGTGTGTGTGTGTGTGTGTGTGTGTGTGTGTGTGTGTGTGTGTGTGTGTGTGTGTGTGTGTGTGCTCTTGTGCCTGCAGATGCATTTGTGAAAGACTATAAATTGTGTGACAAGAGCTGAGGCTTTGACTCTGCCTTAGAGTCAAATGTCCTTCAATTGAATTATGACATGAACTGTTACTGTAGTGACCATGGAAATAATGAGTCCTAAATTATTGTCTTACAAATCATTCAGTGAAACTTCATTGAAGGTGTGGGACACAGTTCCAGATTATGCATATGTTAATGCCACAGAAGTTAAAGGACACAAGAGTTAAGCCTGGTTCCAGACCTCTGATTCGCCTCCCACGTCTCAGATTTGTGTACAGCTGTGAAGTGAAGCAAAATGTTAATTCACTGATTATCAGGCTACAATAAAATGCAAATTCTGTACTTAAATGCCAGTGTTTTATCCTCCTAGCAGACCTCTCTCTGTGTTGGAGCTATCCAACAAACCAAATAGTAGCGTTTGTCTAAGTGTATGGGATTCATAGAATACCATACAAACAGGCACGTGCTAGAACTGAGGTGAATGACACAATGGCATTTACAGTGAGTCACCCGCTCTAAGTTAAATATTTAAAGGAGAAATGTAATGTATTTAACACAGCGGGGGAATATCTGGCCCTTCTAGTTTTACTTTATTAATTAATTAATTATTACTTTACTTTATTAATACGTGTGCACTGTCCTGTTAGAGTCACTGCAAGAGATGAGTACAAATTAGGATGCCACTTCAACTCAACAGTAAAGAACATTAAGTTTGTCCATTCAGAACTTAGTTGTCAGACTTAAATAGAAACAGCATATTAATAAAAAATACTAATGCCTGATAGCAATGAAATAACCAGCCTTTCACTTCAGGCAGTTACTTTGAATCCCTATTGTCCAACCTAATTTGCTTCCTTGCTGTGACGTCTATCTTCCTGATTTCCAGATAGTGTGTAGGCAAAGCAGCCCGTGACCACCCATCCCTCAGTCACCGTACTTCAATGTCAGCGTGTAGTTCCAAAATTTAGTCGAGGTGTGGACACAGCAAGGAGCCCAGAAATGGTTTTTCTGAAGAAATTTTAGCTCTGACCGACTCTTCAGGTGCTATATTTGTCGCGCCCTCATTATTCAGTGTTGGTATGCTGAGTCAGAATCAAATGAATTCAAAATGATGATTAACAAAGTAGTTCAGACAAAAGGAAACAGCCACCTTTATGGAGCAGATGAGTCTCCCAGCATGAGAGCTGTCCCACCTCATCTATTTTTCATCTCTGTCTCTCTCTGTGCTTCTCTTTTTCTGTCTCTGTCCTAACTCTCCCTCTCCCCTCATCATTTACTGCTAATCATCTTTTCCATTTTATTCCCGTGATATTACAGTTTCATTTGTCTTTATCTTCCCCTCGTCATGTCTGTGTTTCTGCATGAGGGTGTCCCACATGCACACCCACTGGCCTTTCTGGAGAAGAGTGAATTGCTTTCCTTTTTGTGCTTTTATTGCTTTGCCTTTCTCAGCTTTTCTTTTGTCACAGGGTTATTGTGTCTAAGATGGAGGATGAGAGAGCTAAGACCTCCCTTCATTACGCAGTGCATTGCTTCTGTACAGAACCCCAAAGCACAGAACAACACGTAACTGTGTCTGCACTTGTAATTCTGTCTCAGCTACTGATAAGACCATACAGGAGTTATGAGTAAGGCTCGCGGTATGCTGCTCTCTCTCCTCTTTGATTCGCTGCTCCAGACATTATTTGTACTTGGAAAGTGTGCAGATACCATCGTGGTCACATTTAAGCTAAGTGATCGAGCACAGTAGGATACAGAAACAAAAATCAAGTCAGCAGCTGATTCATTTTGAGACTAAGTCACATTCATTTTGACACTCCAGCATTCAAAGCAATGACAGTTGAAAAGAGGCAACATGGAATTGTTTCTAACTTCGAGCCAATCCTGAAAATCCATTCCTGCTTATGGCACCCTCAGCCCTTCAGCCCTGCCCTGACCTAATTCGAACAGAAGCCTGAGTCTCAGCACAGCACAGCTCAGCATGGCATAGCCTGCTGTTCCTGGAATACATACGCACACTCAAATACACACACACACGCATACTGTATATGCCCACTGACTGGCCCATTTATGCATCTCCATCTGCTCACAGCAATATATCCCCCTAACAATTTCAAGTACACTTGCAGGCTTGTCATGTCATCATCTTCCCACAGTCCTTCTCCATTGTCGTAATCCCTTATTGCCCATATTCCCCCTCATGTCAAGCTGTCCACATATCAGCAAACTGGTTTCAGAAGATTTTCCTTGTGGGGTTTTTTTTCTTTTTTTTTTTAATCTCCGGCCCAAGAACTCCTGAGGGAAGCATACTCTTTGCTTTGGAGCTTAATTAGGATCCACTATATGATTTGGTTAGGGATACTGACTTTTTGTGTGTGTGTTTCAAAGCAATTTCTCTCAGTAAGTGGACCTGAAGCACACTGATATGGGCAATAAAGCACATGAAGTTGTATTAATTGAGTTTCAGCCCATTAAACAGCTAATGTGTTAGCACACAATTGCCAACATCCACCACAGACCAGCATTATCCTTCCACTGGAGCTCCAACATTTACTCTGCTTTGAGCTGCATTTTTGTCTCCACCAACTCCTGAGCAAAATAATCGTGCTGAGCTTACTTAGGGTTGCAGCAGTACCGTTTCACGTTTCACCATGGTGCATCCGGACACTTGACGCAATATTGCACTGCATAAAATCCTGTCAGACACTGGCTATTAACACTCAAGACATTGTTCAGCCCTTACATATGCCTAGATTTACAATTGTTTGCATTTTAGGCACGATTAACAAATGTTAAGCACTATTTAAGATGTAAAAATGTTTTGTTAATGGATGGTTGTGGTTGTGGTTGATGGTTGTGGAGGAACTGGGAGGAGTGGTGAAAATCCAGTGTCACTGATAACAGTACAGTAGCATATGAGGGGCAGTATTTGTCTTCAGGTATTTGATTGATCACTTTACTCCTGTCAGTGCATCTCTATGCTGCTTATATTTCTTAATATGGTCATGACATTACCTCCTTCTGCCCTCGGCCAAAGGACACAGTTTCTGGCAGCGAGTCCAACATACCAGCACCATGGCATCACTCATATTTCGGGATTACTAAAATGAGAGTGAACAAAACATGATGACACCAGCAGATTACATTTGTTGTCAGTTAAGTGTAAACATGATTAATCTCCCTTAGATTACAGTTGTGATATTTGGGGTGTAACTGTGTATGTACTTCAGTACCTCTGTACAGTACTGTTACCTCATCAGCACATAGTTAGATAAATTAAAGCAAAGTTAAGACTGTTACATAACAACTCTGGTTTATTTTTCCTAAAATAATAAATAAATGAATGAACAAATGAAAATATATTTCTTGCTTCTCACACTGTACCAAAAAACACTCTGAACCATGACTCCCAAATTACAGGATGTATTTTAGGGATTAGACTGAAGTTGAGACTAACAGCTGAGTCGGGTGATAACTCTCTGTGCCTTTATCACTACAAGTGTCCTCTTTTATATTCTATGCAGTAATATAATCCATTGTTAACATAAAAATCTTGATTATAGCAGCTTTGAGGTCTCACCCTTACATTAAGGGATCAGACTAACTGAGTTATTATGCCCTCACAGATCTCCCTTCAGCATTTTAAAGACATGTGTCTAGAATTTAAACTGCTCTGTGTATCTCACTGAAGCATTAAATCCAGCTCATAGTGCTTGCTTACACCTAGTTGTTATGCAACTGGGTTTGTTTTCAAATAAGGAGAGCGACTGTGGTTTGGTTTTACAGATCTTTGTGTTTGGAGGGCCCATAGAGCAAAGATGGCCTTTTTATGTTTCAGAGCCAGTATCACAGTTGGGTATCTCTCAGCTCTGATTGGACCAGATGGTCCTTCCCTATGTCTCACTGACCTTTCCACAGTTACCATTTTGTCATCTGCTTACATACCTTCTTGACCAACTTCTTGGCAGGACAGATGGCACAGTTGGTTGGAGTTTCAGAAACGTGATTATTGGAAAAAAAAAAAAAATACATGGCAGATAGTCAAGGAAGATCTGTATTCTCCAAACTGTACCGCATGCGAGAGAAGCTTTCTTGAGTATTATCAACATGGATATTAAAAACAAGTGCTTTCTATATGAGTTTATTTTAAATATGCACTGAACATGTATACACTGACACAGGCACCTGTGTAACACAGCAGATGGTAATAAAAAGAGAAGGGAGAAGCTACAGCTGTTAGAGAAACATGGCAGTAATAGTATATAGACTAGGGCGTTTCTTGGCTATGCAAAAAGGCAGTGCAAATTGTCTTTGTCTTGTGATGATAACATTTAAAGTGTGTCAGCAAAAGTTATCAGTATGTTCATGCTCTTTGTTGTTGTCATTGGAAATCATTAGAGCTCAGCTCTTTTTATCTCTGTGGACGTGACCACAGCCTCTTATAACGGTCTGCTAGTACATGTTTTCATCTGTGTTATGTATGTTTGTTGTATGGCAGTGAGCATACATGCATCCATGATGGCATTTGAGATCCTCATTCCTTGTTTTTAAATTCCTTTGATGTGCCAAGTGAGGCATCGTGGGGTATGCACATGAAAAGGTTGCTTGTAGCGATGGAAACTAAGCAACACCATGTTTGTATTTTAAGCAAGCGGCTCACTCAGAGACAGAAAAGAGTGATGTAATAAAGAGATTAACTGAGTGGAAGAGCGATGCTAATATTTGAACTTTTTGAGCAATGAAAGTAGAAAGACGGCCTCTTATCCAATGTTTGCACAAGATACAAAGTGTTTAGATACGGGATTTGTGCACAATAGCGCAATGTTGACCACTGGAATATAGAGTTGTTTCATTGACATGTAAGTATTTGCTCTATTTACTCTGTGAAGTATTTGCACAGTGAATTTCTGAGAACACACCCTATTGTTTGGATAGTGCCAATAAGTGTGTGTGTGTGTGTGTGTGTGTGTGTGTGTGTGTGTGTGTGTGTGTGTGTGTGTGTGTGTGTGTGTGTGTGTGTGTGTGTGTGTGTGTTTCCGCTTCCTGGACACAGGTCCCACAGTGGTGGTAAGAATGTCCTGTTAGGAACAGGAACAGCTCAGTAAACACAGTTGTTTACTTTATAATCCATCTGAAACCTTAGCTAGGATTAAGATCTCAGCAAACTCACCACACTGCTCCGCACGCATCAAATATTCTTCATAATTAAGCTCTTCATATTTTGTGAGTCTGTGGTACAAATGGGGCGGGGGGGTCTCCACTAGACTGTATTTTTTGCCCTGTCTTTCTGATTTTCAGGGTCAGTGATGTGGAAGGGGGGATTTTGCAGAGATATCAAGTGCTCAGCTAAGCTTAGTGTAACATCTGTCCCACAGCTTCTCAGAAGACTGCTGTTCCATCCTTATTGTTGATATATAGCATCTTTCCACTATAAAGTCTGTAGAAAGGTGCTTGGATGAGTGAACTGATGCTACCAATGAGAGACTCGACTGGGCTGTCAGACCAGTGTGGTATCATCTCCCTCCTCTTCATGAGTGGAAATATTTCTAATCTCACAATTTATCACTTGGATAACACAATGATGAGTTGTTATTGTAAGCCATTTTATTTGGCAGTAGTACTAAGCCAACTATTGCCAGCCAACAGCAATATAATTTTTGCTATCGTGTCCAGAATAAACTTCAGCAGTGGCAGAAAGGTTTGTTTTATGGACTGTGATGCATAGTCCACATTATGCAGAAGTTGGAGATGTTAGAGATGGTTGTCTAATACAGTGAAAATGTTACCCCACAGATCACTGACATTCACAAAGAAGGAAGTATCTTCAGACTACATGTAAACAATGTCGAGTGCCATTTGGTTACAGGAAGTCAGGGGTAGAAGGCTTCTGCTTCTGACAAATGATTTTGCAAAGCCTTTATCTGCAGTCCATCTGAACAAGAGTTGTTTTACTTAATTTGCAAGTTCAAGCAACAATGTGCCAGAGGTTCAACCAACTTAATCACTTATAATATCACTCATAAGATGTGAAATAAGATCCTCTGACCATTAAAAATGGGGAAAATATCCTCCAGTGTGTCATTATTTTATGAAAAATATGTGCCGTTGAAAGGGCAAAATAACATACAGACATTGGGATTATCCATAGTCAAAGACACATTAGTGTTCTCAGACTTTCCCAATGTTTGTGCAAACCATGTATAACACTTCCCCAGAGTCCCTTGGTCTGTCAGTGGGTGCATGGAGAATGTCAACTAAATCCTCCAGATGCAGCACAGGAATCTGCAGCGCTGACACCCTCCTCCACACAGCTGGATTCCTGCCAAAGCTAATGGCTTTTCTGTGGCAGTTTTACTTTCTTGTTGAGATTTGACCACAAGGCCTCACTCCCAGGATAATTGTTACTTTGATCAGGAAATGGAATCAGTCAGCGTTCTGTCAGCTTTGAGGTTAATAACACAAGAGAAGCTGGGGTAGGTCCCTGGATAAAGTATGTTATTAAAACTTGAGATTAAATATACTTTTTGAATACTTAAACATCTATAGTAGTAATTACTACTCGTTTAACTGATGTACTTTTTGCTGTATCCATCATTCTTTGTGCTTGCTTTACTATGACAGCTTTTACATTTGGCATGATATTCTCAGTCTTGAGGATGTAACACTTTTTGGGATCTCTTGATGTGCAGATGGGTTCATGGGACATTTGATCCAAACAAAAATGTGTTCAAGTAAATTCAAGTGTAGATGTATACACGTTGAAGGAAGAATTCACCGTAGTCCATCGTAGTTGTTTGGTCAGGCAACCAGTGTAAATACAGCAGCAGTCTAAAGTGCACACATAGCAACTTTATTATGTATACACTAAGACAAACATTTGCAAGCTGTGTGCTTGTTGCTCTGTCAGAAAATACACACTTCATTTCCTCTGAAAGCACCCGGATGGTTCACGTGAGGAAAACATTTTCCAGTGAAGAGTTGAGTAACACAGATGTAGAATATATTCCATAAGCAGTCAAACATGCTGTCCACCAAAACATCAATAATCTTCCAGTATTCAGGTTCACATATTGCATTTGAAGACAAAACAAATAAAACACATTTGAATCGATTCAAATGAGTGGTTTCCACATGCTTTCATGCTATGAATTATATATTATAGTCCACTAAAACGGAGCAACCAGAGGTTTAAGCTACTTTATGAAGTATTGTTCGACAAGGAGTTGTGGTCAGCACTTTCTTTTCTGGTCACATTAACATGAAACTGTGCCGTCCTTCCATGTTTGCTGATAAAGTATCTACAAACCAAGGAACTGGCCGGTTGTGGTTCCCCTCTGGCCACACATGCAGCTATATGTGGCTGAAGAGATACTGTTTGGCACAAACAGACACTCCCACCCTGCACACACGCACACAGACAAACACACACATAACTTCAGGGGATGTTTTTAGATTTTGTGCTTTGCAGAGGGGCACCTGCACGTATGTATGTAGGATTGTCTTGTCTTTGTCTCTTCATATGATTCGCAGCTGTCATGCAAGGGATCCACATGACTTGATAAAGGTTCATATTGCATCTTTAACCATCATGTTTTGGTAGACAGAGACATGGCTGAATGTACTTCCAACATTCATTGGCAGCACTGTTGGTATGCTGATTAGATAATCACCTGTTCCAAAACAAATATGCATTTTTTCACCACAAGTTGATGAAAGTGAATGGCTGCTCAGTGGCAAAACATCAGAGAATGAATAAAAAATATAAAATTCTGATGAGCAAGCCTCCCTCTAAAAATGCAACCACACTCATGTGGAAGTGTTGTTCTCCTCAGATGAGGTGAGCCTTGAAAATAAATTTTCAGTGTTTTTGTGACACATCTTTTGAGCAGTGTTTACCACCTGCAGTCCATTAAGAAAACAGGGACGTAACAATACCTCAGCTCTGTAAATATATTAATGCAATGCAGTACATTCATGTCACAAGGTTTAACTGTGAATGAATAATCTCAAAATGATGATATTGGCTTTGTAGCTGGCACTGGTGCAGTCAGGAGGAGGCAGTAAATTCAAGCGTTAAATAAACAAGAAGAGGTAGCAAGTCTTCCTCTTCCTCTTCCAAAGGCTTCTGTCTTTTGAAGTAGAAATATACGATAGGTTGTTGAGCATACTGATTTGTGGTTCTGAGTAAAATGGTTACACAAATTACATATCCAAGAGCACCATCATCTAAATTATCATAGTGACAAACAATATCTAAATAAAACTCTAGATCTGTCCAAACTTTTTGGGTTTCTTCAGTTGCGCAATCAATACATTGATCCATCCCACCTGACTTGTACACAGTGTTAGGTCTTGTTTGTAGGACACACAGATGTTTGGCGTTGAGGCTAATTACTGGAAAGCCTTTATATACACCTGAGTGTTCCTTCATTCCCTGTTTGCCCTGTGTGCCTCAAGCAAGTCTTTGAACAAACGTTTGTGTGTTAAACTAGAGTAAGCAGAGCCCAGTGTGTGAAAGCACCTCCTCTTCATCTTATTTACCTTTAAATTATCTGTATGGAGAAACATGTGTGTTAAGGCAGCCGAGGAGTTATGTAGGCTCGTACGCAGCTTCACCCTCAACAGCTGCATTTTTTTCACACTTTGTTCACGCTTGACTAAATCATTATTCATGTTCGAAAGTTCCTGTCCTTCCTGTGTCATGTTTCATTGCAGTTGTATTACTACTACTACATTAGTGTAATGTTCGGTTGAAACTTATACTTGTGGGTCAGGGTATTGTGCAGCTTTGGATCTCAGTCAAAAATCTCTGGAGCTCATCCAAATCACCAGAGGTTGTAAGAAATGTCTGCCTCTGCTGTTAAATGGGTCATGGGAAAATGCTAAACATTTTTTTTCTTTGCTAGTCTGGGTTATGTTGCCTTGCTTGTTTTTTACTATTGATTTTAGTTGGTAGGGAGACACAAAGAGAGAGAAAGAGAAAGAAATGTGGTTGTTTATTATAGAAGGCATCAGGGCCAATCTGGTCGCTATGCATACTTCAGCATGTCACAACAGCACAAAACTGTTCACTGTGCAGTGCTGTCTGTGTACATATTTGGGTTGCGGTGGGATGAGAGTTTCACTTTCTGATAATCGTCTCCAAATATGTCCAAATAGTATCATGTACAGTTTTACACATATTATAAATGAATGAAGAGAATGTTTTTGTTTTGTCTTGTTTTTTTTTAGTTGAACAAACCCTTTATTTTCATTTCTCTAAATATGATGTCCTATATTTTTAATAATAACACTAAAACTGTAGAATGCCATAGATAAGCAAATGTACAAAAATTATACATTTTCATAACGTAAAACTGGTAAATATATAAAAATATGTTGAAATGTTACCACAAAACAAGCCACCACAAATATGCTAAAGTGGAATGATGCTCTGTTGTGTTAATGGTTATTATATGTCTGAGCCAAGCTATGCTGAACTGTATCATACACAAAGACCTTCATAAATGCTATTGAACTACACTCTGGTTCAAACACACACACACACTCATAGATCCAGATATCTAAACAAATTAGTGTACAACGTAAAAATCTATCAAACACATCAGATAGCTGATGCTTTTGCAGTATTATTAATTTTAACTTCAGTGAAAGTCGGACAAAAACACCACGTATCAATCAGTCAATGCGATGGCCATATCAACAGCTTTAAATCTAAATCTGTTTGGTCCACTATTAAAATCTGTCTGTATGATAAACCTCAGCATGTGATATCTGTGCCTCCATACCATCCCACGATGTTGTTCCCTCTCCAAAGCTTGATTCAGCAACAACCCAGAGACTTCAGGAGGATGCTGAAGTTAAAAACAAACACAACCTGGCATCAGCAGGCTACAATTTCTACTAGCACTTAGATGTAAGCTGCCAAGTTATTAGAAAAGTTAGGTCAATTTAACATCAAAGCAGGTTTTTTTCCTTTTTTTGTTTTAGATGCAGAGCTCTATGAGTAGGTCTGACTAAACACCAGATGATAAATGGACTGAGGTCTCACTCACTGACCTGTGTGTTTGTGTTTCAGGGGAGCTTTCTCTGAGGTGGTCCTGGCTGAGGAGAAGAGGACCCAGAGGCTGGTGGCTATCAAGTGTATCCCTAAGAAGGCATTAGAGGGCAAGGAAAACAGCATTGAGAATGAGATAGCAGTCCTGCACAAGTAAGTGGGCCTTCATGATTTAAGAAATTAACAATAACAGACCTTGTATTTGTTCAGTGACATGATGTATCATAGCATGTAAGATAAAATAGCATTTTTAAGCAGTCTGTACTGTAAGCATAAACCTTTAGATGTTTGTGCAGCATTAGCCTGCATCTGAAATACTAGCCACAAGGTTCAAGATGGTAAATTTTTCATCACTGTATCTCCATTACTGTGTCATTTAAGTTGTATCACATTACTGGATATCATACATGTGTCAAGTATGATATATACTGTAGTAATATGACAAACTAGGATGAATCTAATATGCACCATACAGAGACTTGAATCCATATATTTGGAACCATATATTCAGTAAAGAAACAGCGCTTCAAATTTAAAGGGCCAGCTCACCCAAATTCTCACTAAGCCATCTGGATAGCTTTGGTTTTATTTGCTGGTATTTCTGGTGATCTGGAAAAACTGTGAGCATTTTTCAATGGAACTGCTTTCTTCTGAAGAAGCAGTTCCTGTGAAACCAGTTGACAATATGTCATGCAGCTTAACTAGAGCAGCAGCTTCTTGAGAAGCTAGATGTACCCTTTAATACCGTGTGCATTGTTACATGAAACATTGTAATATTTATCGACCTTTAACTGAAGCATACATGACAAAAACAATACATACATCAGTCAGCTTATTTAGTTTGATGTAATAAAACTTAAATTAACCGTTGAAGATCACAGTGCTGTACAAACTGTATTGTTAATGAATGCACCTTAATCCTCATTTCTGTACTCAGTATGTTGCAAATATAATTGGTTTTTCTTGTAGTTATATGCATAAAACATATAATGTTTAATTATACAAAGACAAAGGCAAGAGACAATAAGACTAGCTGTAATTGTGGAGTGGTGCAAAGGTACATCTCTTTAGATGTGGGGAATTACAGGCCACGGTGAAAATGGCTGATCTACATTGGGTCCCAAGTTATTTTTAGAGCTCTTGTTGCCTGGGTTACAGGAGACACAACTCCAGCCGATATACAGCTATGATCCCTCCTGAGGTGAGGATGGTGGAATGAGAGTGGTGGGGCTTAGTTAGCAGTTAGGTTACGAATTTGACAAACAGAGTAAACTGATGTAAACTTGGCCTGAAAATCACGGTTTGCTTGGTCTGAAGTTTGTGCACACCAATACGGAGGCTTCATTACTTATTGTAACATGTCATCCACAACACAGAGCCTGGAGATGTGGTCTGACAGAGCAGTAAGAAATGGTAAAATACACATTTCACTAATTAATATGTTTCCATTAACAATGGATCAAATGACTACATGCAACATGAAAGGCATGAGTCAGAGTGATGAACCCACAGAGAATAATGACCAACTCTGCAGCTCCCCTCAGCTCTGCTGTCTGTCACCTCGTTCTTTTGGTGTTCCTTTTTGTGACAACAGCCAGACCCAACTATCACTTAAGTAATGATTACACAAAATTGATCATGCGATATCTATCAACAATGTACTACTCCCATCACATGAAACTTAATGTCATTTTTTTAATCTTCCTATATACAGTTAATAATGTATGTTTATTGTGGCACAACACTGGAGATTTACAGTGAAGTGAACCTGCTGTCTTGTTTTTAACCACAGGAGTCAGCTGACACACAGAAACTTGACTGAAAGGGTGGGCGAACACTATATGACCCACTTTATCTCTGCTTTTCTTTCCTGTGATGCCAAAGCAAAACCTTCATTTTGACTTTTCTTACTGTAACAGTGTTTTGAATTGAATTGTATAAAGAAGTCAATTTGTTGTCAAATGGCCAGTGTGTGTTGGTCCAGATGGTGAGGCAGATGATCCTCATCGGAAACACTCAGTCAACTCATCTCTATTCTTATCACTGTTTGTAGGGTTGCTGCCCAGCCTAATGATACTTTAATACTAATGTTGCCATATAATATAATTACATTGCTTTGCTGGCTGTTCCTCCTCTTACCGTTTTATCTAGACCAAATATTTACTCAAACGCAGACATGTGCAAATACAGTGACTAATCACACTCTGCTAAGTCATTTGTAAGCATGCCAGTCAGAAGAGTCGGTGTGAAGTAGCCGCTGAGGCTGTGTTGAAAATCTGAAACAACTTATTGTCATGGCTCTATAGCACACCAAAACATGTTTGGACTCCAAATAAAAGTGTGTTTCTGGCAGCAAGCCCATTGCTCGGAATTGTACTGACCAATTCTGCATTGTTACACAGTACATGTGTGAGGCAAATAGTCAGTTGATTATTAGTGCTGTCAGTCGATTAACATATTTAATTGCGATTAATCTCATGAATGTCATAGTTAACTCATGATTAATCACAAATTAATCGCACATTTTTATCTATTCTCAGTGTCCCTTGAATTATCATTTTAATACTGTTATCAGCATGGAGAAGTGGATAGGCTTGCTTTGTGCAAATGTTTTTTTATTGAAAACAACAATGTGTAGTGTTATATTTCACACTAACATTCTCATTTTGAGCAGTCATTCACATTTGAATGGATCAAATCTCACACAATTTAACACTGTCAATAAACAGATGACAAAAAAAATAAATACTTGGTTACAAAAAAGCCCCTTCAACAACCCTTTCTAAGGGATCAAAACAGGGTGATACAAAATAAAGTTACAAAGTGCACATCATTGTAAACTAGGACTCAGCCTATGGTGCAGTTAAACCATGGCTTAAACTTTCCTTTCTTAAGTTTCCTTTGAACATAATAGCATCCATATGCCTCTGTCGAAAGCCATCCATTGTCGCCTGGTTTTGACAAGGAGGCGGTGGAGAATTCGCATTTGCCGTGTGTTTGGCCATCAAGTGGTATCTCAGACTGGATGTGCTGCGGTGATAATTCAGTTCACACCAACAATACACACAGATAACTTTGGTCTTGTCAGTCGACCCATCTGACAACTTTTTGAAACTTTCCATTCAGAATCTTGTTTGCATCCATTTCTGCGTTTCGCGCGTGACATCCACACAAACCGGTAGCCTAAGCCGTTAAAATTGATTTGCATTAATAACGCGATATTTTTGACAGCACTATTGATTATACATTTTGTTCAATGTCAAACAGCTAGGTTTCCCCAGTTTGCCACTTAGGCAAGCGAGTTCTCAGACACAGGGCATTTATCTGAAGAAACTGTATCACAGCCTTCTGCTGTAACCTGAATTTAAAAGCATCGTGTAAACCAGAAACACGGTCTCTAATGTGGTTAACAGATCCTGACTTGAGTAAGAAACACAGAGGAATCTCTGTGATTACTGTAAGAGAGAGGTTTCATATCTGCCAGCTTCACTGAGATGTCAGGGAGAGTCATTGCTGGCTGCAGAGCGACTCTGCTCTCTAATTTGCTGACTTCTATGTTGCAATACCTTGTGAGACACACAGGTGCTGACAGAGGTCAGCAGATGACTCACCAGCCCTCAATAGACATTTCAGCTCCTCGACAATCACCGTGACCAGTGTCCACCATAAGGTTGTCACCCACGCAAGCACAAAACACACCTGCACAGAAATTCAAGTGAAATGCCCTTACTGCATGTATCTGACCTTCTGTAACTCTGTGGAAGTGCATGTGCGAGCTCATGCGTGTTCACACGTGTCTGCTCACTCTGCAGGTTTAATCCATCATTCATCCTTCGCTGGCTCCAGCTCTCCTTCCTCACTGAGCTAAGCAGATGAATGAAGGTGTACGTGCATTATTACAATCTGGATCATCGCTGTAATCCATTATGAGTTCAGGCTGACGCATGCACAGTTACTTCCAGTACAGCTCAGATACATGGCTTTGTGTTGTCTTTGTCTTCCTACCTTCAAGGCTACTCAGTAACCCTCAAACACCCGTTCATAGTCTAGGTACTGAAGTAAATTACATGAATAGGATTCACACAAACAGAGTGCATGATGAGGGCGAAACACAGAATCAGTTGTTTGTTTCACACATGCACATGGTGACACACAAGGAAGGGCTGGTTATCATACTAGTGCTGTTACGTTATGATACACAAGCACCATACCAAAAATGTTCCTTAATAATTTTCCTGTTTAAGATATGAAGATCATTTTAAAATTGACTTAAATGAGGACGTACCGAATGGACAGTTGAATCAGACTAACATCATGAATCAACCCTACAAACAGCTTTTGTTTTGTCACCAAAAGTTGTAAGACTACTACCCAACCCCACATTTATCATGGTGGAAGGTGAAACAACCATTAAACCATTTTGAAAGGGAGAAGACGGGTTTAAACAGACATTACATCACCACATACCCAGGGGCAAAAGGTCAGTGAAGTCACTGTAGTTTACAATAAACAAAGTGTTGTTGTGAAGAGCAAACCTCAGAAAGTGCTTCAAGCTGAAATTTAGATATGCTGCTCATTACACCCCAGTGTCTCTCTGAGTAAGCAAATGAAACAGTTAATGGTTAACAGATGGAAAGGTTTGCGATGTCATTCAATATTGAGTTTTAATGTTCTGAGAGTCTTGAGCCAGTTTGTCATATATGCTTTACTGAAACACAGAGTATGTATTAATGTAAGTGTATGAGACATTTTGCCATTTACCCAGTGGCCTCTTTATTAGGTGAGCTGTTGTGTTGAATTGCATTTGATTGTACAGGTGTGCCTAATAAAGTGGCCACTGAGTGGAATACAAGTATGGTAACACTACGCACTGGTCAGGCAGAGGAGTACAATACCAATTTAGGTGTAGTGAGTCATATTCTCACCCCTGTTACTGCACCCACGGGTCTCAGGGGGCAGCAGAGCACAATGTTCGGCCAATTAGGGAGCTGCATTCCACCACATAGTGTAACCTCCTCTACGGTCAGTAAGAACGACGTGTGAGTGTTGGATTAAGCTCTGTGGTGTGTATGCACACTGACTGTCCCAGCCTTACCCATTGGGAAAGATTTCATACTCCAAACAAGTTTGGATTAATACAATCTTGTATTAATTTCTTGCCTTACTTCTCTTATGTCCTTCTCCGCAGGATTAAACATGCTAACATTGTATCTCTGGAAGAGATATTTGAAAGTAAATCACACCTCTACCTTGTCATGCAACTGTGAGTATTCACGTGTGGGTTTGTGTGAGTAGTTTTTGTTTTTTGTGTGACGTGCATTTCCAACTCCCTACTTGTGTTATCTCCTACACACTCCATGTCACATGCCATTAATTGCACTCTGTAACACACTTGCATGTGCATGACCACACACAGACACAAGCAAACACTGTGCTCTGCCTACTCATGAGCACCAGTGGGGAGTTCGCCCTCACACCTGCAGCCTGTCAGCCTCCCACCCATCCCAACCATCGAAATGTCAGAGAGAGAGAGAGAGAGAAAGGACAGCTCAGGATCAGGAGTACTGTTAACTGAGAGGCTTCAGAAAATGTAAATCATTTATGCATTCATCACAGTTCAACTGAGTTATTACTGACAAGTCAGCTTTCAGGCAAGACCAGGCTCCCATAGTTGTGACCTATTTTAAAGTTTAGCTTCTTTCCCTCATTTTCCTGTTTTCCTTTGTCATCTTTCCATCATGCCTTCCCCAGTTGTTCGTGGAAGCACTGGAGGCTCAAACTGCTGCAGATTTTCTGCACACAGTGTGAAGTCTCCATCTAGTGGTTTTAAAGTCTAGTATCAAGCAGATGTCAATGCACTGTCTGTGGCTTCATTCGCACCGCAGTTTGACTCCCACAGTAAAATGCTTTTGTCTTTCTGTCTTCATGTATGTGTTTGTGAGAGACATATAACATGGAGAATATTATAGCAATTATTTACTACAAGCAAAGAAAATCAGTAAGCTTCTATGTTCCCACCATGACTTTTCACACTATTCCTCTGTCGCAATCATAGTAAAACCTTTAGCTGTCTTGGTCAAATACTGGATTCCTTCCCTTATTTCCAGAAATAAGGAAAGTCCAGTCCAGTCCAGTCCAGTCTGATTTAGTGGTTGTTGTCTGCATTCTGTACTTATATTTCTGAAGCTTGGCTTCACTTTGATGAGTGAATCTCTTTATCCAGGGTGTCTGGAGGGGAACTCTTCGATCGTATCATAGAGAAGGGCTTCTACACAGAGAAAGATGCCAGTAAGCTCATTCAGCAGATTCTGGATGCCGTCAAATACCTCCACGACATGGGCATTGTGCACCGTGACCTCAAGGTCAGTCCAGGGTTGGAGATGTGATGAAAAACTGTTTCACCCTATACCCATGGATTGACTCACAAAAACCCTCCAAACTGAAAACATGGCTTTTAAATTTCTGTCATTTTCCATTATCGCAGCCAGAGAATCTGCTGTACTACAGTATGGATGAAGACTCCAAGATCATGATCAGTGACTTTGGTCTGTCTAAAATTGAGGGCTCTGGCAGTGTGATGTCAACAGCCTGTGGAACACCTGGATATGTTGGTAAAGACAACAGATACACTCTTGAATTAGAAAATCTGCTTCTAAATCATAAGTTTTATACCATGGTCTGAGTGAATGCTCTGATTGGCTGCAGGGTGTCGATTCATTCCTGATAATGGACACCAGTGAAACTTTTGCTTCATTGTAATAAATTATGTTGGCTACATATTATCAGCCTGTACCTGAAATGACTAACTATGACAACAGGCGTTCAGTCCCAGCCTCCATTTACAATTTATTACCACATGTAACATACAATGACAACAATCAGTGATGTCAGGATACCAAGCATAGTCTTCAGTGCCTCATCCCATGAGCACCACAGGATGGCGACTGTAACACACAGCTGCAAGAAGTACACGCTGCACTTATACTTTGTATCACATAAATGATCAACTCACATCCCATTCACTATCCAACTCAAGACACATGGCCTGTCATTCGTTTGTTTAAATCCTGACATTGATTTGGGGACAGTGACATGGATGGCTGCATGGCTCACTGGTCTTGTTGTTAAACATACTGTTTTCTTTGACCAGTGACCATGGTATAAGTGGGATAATGCTCTTTGAGGTTTCAGTAATCAGGAATTAATGGACTCTGTGGAGGCAACCGTCCTTCGTCCAGCCTCCCTGTCATCCATTAATTCCTGATAATGGACACCTCATCGGGCATTATCCCTTACTTGCATGGCAGGGAACACCATGCAATATAGGCATGCTGCCAATATCAAACTGTAATGTAAAATATTTGTTTTTATCCTACACCATCTACAGCCAGTCAGAGGCTTTTGACACTGCTTTCACACTCTAATTTTACTCAATAACACATGCTCAACTACAAAATTAACAGCTATGATTGTTATAGTTAATGTGTAAATAGTGCTGAACATGTGGCATTGTTACACATTTATCTTGCCTGTACACTGTATTACCTTGTTTTGTTCTTTCAGCCCCTGAGGTGTTGGCTCAGAAACCCTACAGTAAAGCAGTGGACTGCTGGTCTATTGGTGTCATAGCCTACATTCTGTGAGTATGTTTTTTTTAAGACATGGACTGAGCCTAGCATGGCATGAATGCATTTATTCTATAGAAACTTTGCTTTGAAACTGTAACAGACATGTCAGTTGTACCTTGGAAGTCATTCTCATCTCCTTGTCTTGCATGCTGAAAGCTTTTATAATGTCAGTAACAGTCATTTTAGCTTCCTGAGATGCTCCGAGTAGAAAAGCTCCTGCATGTCTGTGAGGAAACGTGACATTTGTGCTCTCATGTGTGTCTCAGGTTGTGTGGTTACCCTCCGTTCTATGACGAGAATGATGCTAAACTGTTTGAGCAGATCCTGAAGGCAGAATATGAGTTTGATTCTCCTTACTGGGACGATATCTCTGATTCAGGTACAGTACATGCAGTACAGTACATTTTTCTTCAGTTCTGTCACAATTGCATTGATGTAGATTTCATAGAGACACAGGGAATATATATATGTGTGTGTGTGTGTGTGTGTGTGTGTGTGTGTGTGTGTGTGTGTGTGTGTGTGTGTGTGTGTGTGTGTGTGTGTGTGTGTGTGTGTGTGTTGGTCCTAAAGCTACTTCCCTGACATCAGGACAGCTTTAAACCATCCTGGGTCTGCCCTAAAGCTTGTGATGATATGTGAGGGTTGTAACGTAGACTCCAGAGCCCACATGTCCTCGAAAACATATTTTGGTTTAAAACATTTGTAAACAAAGACAAGGCACTTTGACGTGCAGCAGAAATCAAGTTTTCCTCCCTGCAGCACACAGACGAAAAACTCCCAACACTGAAGGGGGCAGCCGGGGTTTGTTAGCATCCACTCACCCACCTGACGCCTCTCACCTTGAGCCAGTCCTGAGTGCAAGACAGAGACCCTATCTAATTCCAGAGTTTGTTTCCAGAGCCAGTCAAGCTCCGTCTTATACAGAGAGAGTGATGTCCCTAGTTTTCTAAGCCAGTAAATATTTTATCCGGTCCCTACCTTTCACCTTGCAGCTGTTGAGCCCACAAGCCAAGGCAATGATCCCATGTTGATTTTTTTCCCAGTCCTGGCTCTTGGACCCGGTCCCTGTTTCCCTGCTCTGGGCAAGGATTTCTCCAGCGTTCAGAACAAATGATACAGCTGATGCAGTGGCCAATTTTCTGTCATATGGGAATTACCTCAAGATTTGTTTTGTCTTGTTTAGAACAGTTAGATACTGAAATATAATTCCATTAATGAGTATCCAGTTTTATTGTACTGACGTTGTAGCATGGGCCTTCATCAGTAGACACACTGCATCAATTTTGTGCAACAGCTGGCCTTTGTAATATTGACCTTTTAAACCTTCCTTCTTTCATCATAGCGAAAGACTTTATCGTCCACCTGATGGAGAAAGACCCCAACATACGCTACACCTGTGACCAGGCTCTGCAGCACCCCTGGTACTGGTTCTATATTCCCTTTCCTCTGCAACGATGTACTCACATTGCGAAGAAGTTTTCTGTTGTCTGATTAAAACCTTGAATTTAAGTCATTTATGTGTTTTTAAGTAATCCAGGTTGAGAATGTTATGCAAACCTTGGTGTATATAAGATTGTTATTATGACTGTGGCTGTACATGTGACTTCTGTCCATTGCACAGACACACTCTTAAGCTTCCTTACCGTCTGTTTGTCAGGATTGCAGGGGATACTGCTCTGGATAAGAACATCCACGAGTCTGTCAGTGCTCAGATTAAGAAGAATTTTGCTAAGAGCAAATGGAGGGTAAGTCAGATTTCCAGTTTCTCTTGGATGCACTGTGATTTTCTTACATGCATGATTTATGTCACATGGTTTATTTCTCCTTTAGAGGACACAGAGAGAATACAGATTAGCTACATTAAAAAGTCTGGTCTTGGCCTGAACTTCAGGAGTCATTCCAGTACAGCCTTTTTTAATTTTAGCTTTTGGGATTGGATGAATTGTTAGAAACGTTAAAGATTGCGGACTGCCACAACTCCACTGGGTGTAGGAATCCCCTCAAGGTTTTGCATGGGGTCACAAGATGATTTCAGAATCATGCTACACTAAATAGTTTATTGTTATAGTTTGTCTTTAACTTTTGCTCTCTTATAGACAAATACTGTACAATTAAACTTTTCAAGTCTCTAAAAACCTCTAAAATGAAACAGTCTGAGAAGGTAAAAATCAATCTTTAAACTACTCACAGAGTTGGAGTGGCAAGTGCAGACTGCTTCGTATTTAGCAAAAAATGTCTGGAGCCACTGCTTAAGGCTGCTCGCCGAGTCCCTGTCAACTTTCACTTTCAGATGAATGAGATTTTACAGTTTTCTGGGTTCTGCATTTTTGTCTTTTCTTCTGCAGCAAGCATTCAATGCCACAGCAGTGGTTCGTCATATGAGGCGTCTCCAGCTGGGCACCAGTCACGAGGGACCCAACCCCACCCTGCCCAGTCCGTGCCGAACTCACCTGCTCATGCCAGAGGAAGACGCAGGTACAGGAATCATTTGCTCACCTCACACACATAGTTAAGAAGACTGTAGGCGTTGACAGGTGTTGTGTGGTGTTTAGTGTCACATATTTAGTTTCGTTTATGACAAACAGCATTGACGGTATGACCTCTTTGTCTCCCAGGAGCGTGTTGCGATGGAGGGTGCTCCCAGAACGTTGACGGAGGAGCTGACCCTCTGTCCAGCTGCACCTACCGCTGCCATCCAACCAGCAGGGTGTGAACCCTACACCTGCTCCACTTACCTGTCTAACCAATCCCAGCGACTTTCCAAATTTAACCCCCTCGGTGGAACCAGAGGCACCGTCTCCCCCCTTATCTGGTTAGGAATACACCGTCATTCCAACCTCTTGCCTGCAGGGGGAGCAAGCCCATTCAGCCTGAGAGGGAAGGCATAAAATGGGTTGAAAGGAGATGCACCAGAGAGAATCACTTTTACAGACCGGGCTGGTAGTTTGATGAGTTGAAATGGGGAGAGGATACAGAAGAGGGAGGGGAGGATAACCTCCTCCACCAGCATGTCAGGGGGATTGTTTTTGCCGGAGCAGGACAGAGCTTGTTGGACACTGTTTTTACTCATGATTCAACCTGTCTCTTTGTTTGTTTTATATATTTTTGTGTTGTCTTTTTAACCTCCTACTGTTAGACTTTGGAGCGTAAATCCAGGAACAATATCTGCATGATCAGGAGAGAGTTTTCCCCCCATGCATGTTATCTTAGAAATATACGCTGTTGCAGAAATGCAGTCCGATGCAAACGATGGAGTGCTGTGTGCAAAGTTTTTTAAGGTGAAAAGGCAGAGAGCATTCTTGCTGCTGTATTCAAAATGAAACTGAGTGAAATCTTGTTATTTTGCAGATCTGCATTCTATGTCTTTAAGGTGTGCTTTTAGACAATCAGTAACAGAATAGTTTATGCAATTAAAACTATCTGTGTAGCCTTTCTTGTGGCGATATAGTGTTTCCATGCAGTGGTTTGGCTTCTTGAGAGGAAAAAGGCTTCTCCCTTCTCTTTTTCTAACCCTAAACCTCTTTAACCACTCGAGCACAGGGATATATCTTTGTCTAAGGTGCCTTTAGGATATACAGTATGATGGGTTCATTTTCAGGTAGCTTCTGAAATGTTTAGTCTCTTTCTGCAGCACAGACTCTTTCTGTAACTTCATATTTTATATGTATCACATTTTCAGCTTTAAAATGCAGTTTTATGCTTTTTGTGTCAAAGTACTGTAATCTCAGAGGGGAGGCCTGCACACATACTGTACACCGCCATTATGGTCAAGTGTAGTTTGCTATTCGCTGAATCTGCTCTAAATGGAAGTAATATCATTAGTACAATATGAAATGAGTGAACCACCAATTATATTGTTAAAACCTCTCTGGAGGCCTTCACCAGGAGCCTCATTTATTTTAAAAAAAATCCTTCAAATAAATGTTTTTTAGAGGTATTTTCGAGTACTTTGGCAGCTCCCTCAATGGCACATATTAAGGAACTGTGTTCATGTATTTCAGTACAATTCCTGCAGTACAATTTGTGCAAAAAATGTGTATTTGCAAACCTGAAAAAAACATTGATCAGTGTGCTGAGCCATCCTCAAGACTAGGCTGACTTAGTAGGATCCAGGAGGTTGTGTGAATGCAAAAAAAAAAAGAAAAAAAAACTGCAACCAAATTTTGATATGCATCTGTCACCATGTACTGTAATCGTACTGTCGTTCCTTTTCTTCTTGCATTCTTTTACAGGCACATTTCCTCCACATGCAGCCTGTTCAGAAAGATGTGGATTAAAACATGCTAATATGCATCAGACTGACTCACTCCATCTTTAATATACATCCATCTGTGTTTTTTATGATTGTGTGCATGAAGAGTACGTACTCTGTATTCATTTTACATTCATCTGACTCTTTTTTTAAAAAAAAAATAACATGCATTGACAAACACCTGCCAGTGTTGGTTCTTTCACTGGATTTCATAAAGAATACTGCGCTGTAAATGAAAGGAGAATGGATTTGAGTTGTAGAGGAGCTCAATGCACATTAGTTTGGATAGCTCACAGTGAAAGTGATGCTGAGATCTTCCTCCAACATGAGCTTCATCCATCCTCTGATCGCTCCATCCACAGTTTCTTTTACATGTTTCAGTCTCTCTCTGATACAACAGTGTTGATATTTGGTACTGATGATGTTTGCATGATGTGGCTTGAAATTTGTGAATCCCGCCATCAACAATTAATAATGTGTACACTACTTGTGATGATGTTAACAGTTGCCATGAGATGAGTGCCGGATTTCATCAGATGGTTTCCATCTTTATCAAGTTCAAAAGTCTCCTGAGAAGTTTGTCTTTGCAGATGAGTGTAGATTAAGGAAAGCTCTGATAGTGGTTCAGCAGTTTAAAACAAGTTCAGTGTGCTGCTTCAAAGAGTCTTTTGAGCTTTATTCTGCATTTCTATTGGGTAGGCATTGTAGTGCATTTGGACAGTTGTGTAACTGGTGACTCCAAACAGAGCTGAGTTAAAAGAGTCATTATTTTTTTCTGGGATTTTCAGTGTGAGTTGTTTATACTTCATGAATTAATGTGACAGAGGAAGACCCAAACAAGCACGGGAAAGCTGACACTTACTGATGTTGGCAGACTGACAATATCCCAATTAATCACCCGATAATGAAAACAGCTCTTCTAATTTGACACATTGCCGCAGACGCTGTCATTACACTCCTGTAGTCTGATTTAACTCCTGTAATTTGCCCACTGATCATGTTTGATTTTGTAGCATTAATGTTCAAAGTTTTTTGTTTTTTTAACGTACTCCAGCTACTTTAGGTTCAGCACATCTAGCCCCAACAGTTCTCAAATTAATATCTATCCCACAAACCCTAAAAGAAAAAGATACATAGCAAGAGAATAGTTTGTTATAACTGAGTGCTGTGAGTGAGGGTTGAACAAATAAAACAACTCTGAATGTTTGTTCTTGTTTTGTGGAAACAGAAAATAAGGATTCTTACATTCCTCTGTAATGAAGCAAGTGATGAAAAACATAACCAAGCACCATCCCATTACCTCACCACTCAACCTCCCTGAAAATAGAAAGAGTGACATTAGAAGCTTGGTCAGGGATAAGAAGTGATACTAAACTTGCCCTCAACAGAATCTAACTACAAGTAGTTTAGATCAATTACCAGGCCAGCATTGAAAATGATCATATTTACAGTGCATACGTTTCATTTCACAGAAGATGTTTTTTGTGACGGTCCTGTGATTGCTCATGAACTGCTTTTAGAGGACCTGTGATAAGATTTATTGTACAAATGTGTATTTGTACCACTGATTTGTTGCCTCTTAAGAAATGCCGTATGGGGCTACGGTACTTACTGTATACGCAGATGCAATGCATCATGAGTTGTTGAAAAGTGACTTCTGCTCAGTGTGAAAGCCAGTGACTTGTGCTTGGAACAGATCTGTAAGTGAAACATACATTAAAATCCCTGTCTATGCATTCAGAATCTGTCTGAGTCCATTTGTACATTTCACATGGTACACATGTACTTAAAAATGCTTTCCCCACAAAAAAATCAATCTGTGCATCTTATTTCTGACAGACAATGACAAATGTATTATCAAACACAATGTGTCCTTTCAGCTGCCCATCTACCATTATGGCTTTTAAAAGAATCAAATGAATTTTTAAAATCAAATCAATCAAATGAATAATTTAATACACCTACATATGTGATTTAAAAGTTTAGCTTAACCACACCAAATTGTCACAAGCCAAATGCTGAGATGGAAGCTTTATTGCTACTCCACCAAGCTAGGCTAGTTAGCTAGTTAGCAGGACTAACTTAGCTTTTTTAACTTCATACTTGGATTTCACTTTTGTTTTATTTAAATGTAATAACAAATGGAAGTACTGAGACTTTAATTGACATAAATTAATATATTACAATCACGGGAAACAGCTAAAGGGACCAAGTATATTTATCTTTGGTCAATGCTAGCTGTATCCAGCTAGCTTTAAGTGCACAAACTTTGTCGGTGACTGTTTGGTTTTAACTGCACATTTAACATGCTGCAGGACCCTTTGTTCTAAATTATCCATTTTTTTGTCCTAAAAACATTTTATATGGTAAAATAAACATCGAGTCAGATGCTGGTATTAGCTCAAGTTTGTGTAGTTGCTCTCATGTAATAGTTTTGTGGTTTGAGAGGTTTGTCATGAAATGTTAATTTCATAGTCTGCTACATGAGGCCTCTCTCGTCCTCTCCCAGGAATGCTGGGTAATTGAGGCTTGTGGTTTGGCTGCTGCAGCATTGTACTGGAGTAGACCAGAGAGCAGAGCGAGAGCGGGAGTCTGGTGGTCAACCTCATTCAGGAGACAGTAGACAGAGTAAAAATTATGCGGTCAAACCAGGAACAAGGGACTGATTCAAAATAATGGGAGAGAAATTGCATGGATCACAAAGAGTGCTGAAAGATGGAGGCAGTGTTTCAATGTGGAAGAGTGGAAAAAACAAAGTGAAACTTGGCACCAGGTAGAGGAGAATAATTAAATCAAGGACAGAACACAGTGGGCCACCATAGTTAAAGCTAACACACATCTTCATGCATGGGTTTAATCTCTCCGACAACATGAGAGCAGAAGCACATTGATGAAGATTGTGCTTAGTCCACATCCTCCTCTCAGCCTGACTTTAGAGAGCTGTTGCCCATGCTTGCATGGAATGTGAAACAGAGACTTGATACAACAATGAGCCAGAAGTGAACCATGCTGGTATGACTGACCTCATCCTCTGAATGTTGATTTATTAGAGCCGTGTCATTAATATAAACCTCTAAAGAGCACTGAAAAATAAAATGCTGATTTGAAATTCTGCGAAGATTTATTAAGCAGTTGGTGTCATAACAACATGGCACAAATCCCCAGCACACCTGCTGTGGATGCAGGATGCAAACGAGTGTATTCACAGATTCGTAGCAGTTTGAGCGGGTAAAGAGCTGCTAAAATCTCTATTATTGGCAAAGATGGTATGACCATCATGACTATTCAGAAACCCCCTAAAGCCATTTATATTACCATGCTAGCAGCTCTGAAGCTAGGCACAGTGGTGCTTTGAGCTAAATGCTAATGTCATCATGCTAACGTGCTCAAAATGACAATGGTAACGTGGTGTTCATGCTGGCATACTAGCATTGTCAGGTGGATATGCTAACCATTTTAACCATCACAGTTTGGCAAGTTGGCATGCTAACATGTTCACAATGACAACAGTAGCTTGGTGTTAATGTTGTCAGGTGGATATCTTGTCAGGCAGATATGTTAACCATGTTCACCATTGTAGTTTGGCATATTAGCATGCTAACAATGACTAAGTACAGCTGGGGTCTGGTGGCTCTGGGTCTGTTTCTCACTCCCATCCAGGGTGACCTACTGTAACTGGCCCAAAGTTATACTCCAATAGAGTACAATAATAATACAATAATTATGAAGATAATTGATAAGCAACTGCAGGTCATTGCAAATTAGTTTAATGAGTTTATAATGACATCTTTTGGGAAAAAGTATTCTCCAATCAAAAATCTCTTCATAAGTATTATTCAAGGTGACCTGTTTCACCTTATGCCAAAGTGTTGAGTTAAGGTTTGAAATGAAACGCACTGAAATGCAGAGCGAAAGAGCGAGTGCACACACTGCCCTCCTGTCTGTCAGCAGGAATCTATTGTGCTTCTGTCTGGCAGTGCTCTAAGGAGCTTTACGTGCCCATTAAGTTCATGTTGTCCTTCAACACGTGTGCCGTCGTAGGTGTGGAGAGTTTTCACTGCTTGTTTGAGCTTTTCACTCTTTTCCCACTTTTTCCTGTCAAAATTGATAAATTATTTAAGTAAATATCTGGTAAATCTCTACTAGACCAATACTCCTATGAGATCATTTGGGAATGGAAAACTGTAATTTAAAAAATTATTGTGGAGATTAATTAATTTCTGGAAAAAATATGGTTTGTACAAGGGCTAATCCCATTTTTAAGTGAGTCGGACTAATGACCAGCGCTCCATATGAATTCATAATTGTTCTGTAGTGCCAATTAGAAGTGAAATTCTGCAGTGTAGTGATACTGTATAGTGATATATCCACCCTGTCTCCTAAAACTCAGGTTTATAGAGAACGAATTTGTTTTGCTGGTTACATCTTGGAGGAAAATGTAATTGCTACCTGCATTATGTTCACTGGCAATGTGCTTTTGTTTTGTTTTTCTAGTGCGTGCATTTCTACAGTTCATGCATGGTTACACATATGGTTGCAATTTGCACAATATGTTAAATAATTGTGGCATTTTATGTTAAATGATGCGTAGGAGAATAGCAGATACGGAATGTCAAATAACAAATGAATAGTGTTTTGGCTATGTGCAATGTGGTGAAGGAAAAAGGAATTTAGCATCTACACCACACAGTTCAGGAGGTATGAGTGCATGATAGCACATGTGCCTAAATGGTTTACTTGACCACTTATTTAGAGAGCGTCTGTACTGAAATCAAATGAGCCCTTTCACAGGCCACAGCTGAACTTAACAGCATATTTCACCAAAATCTGAGTAGAAACAGACAAATGGAAACATTACCTCCTTAGTGGAGGTAAAAATAAATTCAATGACATGCCATGTCCTTTCAGATATGCTGTTTATTTTCAGAGGACGCACAGGAGGATGTCCAAAATTTAATCTCATCATGGACTCACTGCACACTGTATAATGTCATATGACATGTAGGCTACAAGTAAAGAACTAGACATTTGTGTGTGTTTTGATTGTATGAGAGAAACAGGCCACCACACACACACACACACACACACACACACACACACCGTGGCGTGCAGCCTGTAAGCTTTAACTAACAAATAGTTGTGTGGATAGATTTAGAGTGGCTTTATGAAGAAAATACCAAATAAACATGCACGCATGCACACACACACACACACACACACACACACACACACATTTTTCCCTCTTCACTTAATCATTGAGATCTTTCCCTAGTATCTCAGTTATGCATTTGTTCTGGATGCAGCGTCATACAGCTCAGAGCATTTTTGGCTAAATGTTTTCTTTGGACTAAAGCGTGGAAAAACAGACACAAATCATTAATGTAAAAGGATTTTCCAGTTCTGTTCCTCCACAGTCCTGTGGCCTCACATTGTTTCGGGAGTAAAGTCAGAATGTTTGAGTTTGAGCATGTCAAAATCCCTGAGGTGCTGGAGCACAGTGGAGGGTGAGAGAACAAACTACACAGTGAGATCATCCTCCACTTTGTGCCCTGGAGATGAGTGACATGCAGATTATGAACAACTCACTCAATGTGAATTTTCGTTTTAGTAGATCTGGTTGGGAGAGATGATGTAAAAGTGATTTACAAAGCTACAAATTTTGAAGATGAATTCTTTAAAACTGAATCTGACCCAGTTTGTGCAAATCTGAAAAGAGATCTCTTCTTGATCCTGAGCCTTCTTGGAGCATCAAAACAGAGTGCTGCAGACTCTGAAGCCAAAGCACCACTGTTTATGAAAAGTTGCAGACCCTCAAAGCCCACATGACTCTGCAAACCACAGTTGGTAATAATAAACAGGATGGAGAGTATCTGGCAGTATGTGGAGAGCCAATAATTTTCCACTTTTGGGAAAATTCAGCCTACAATTAGGGTCAAACATTGCCAGAAACTTGACATCCATGTTACTTGCATTAGTAATGCATCTGATACTGGTCTGAGCTGGGAGTTTACCCCGACTCTGTCCATCATACAGCACAGTCACAGAGCACAACAGATGAAAAGGAAACACACTGTCAGGAAGAAAACATGGAGAGAGCAGAATAGATGGAGGGGAAAATCAGGAAAGTGTGTTGCTTCTACACCTTTGCACATCTAGACTGACACATCAGACCAGACACAGAGTGGAGTTCTGGGTAGTCTGGGGTCAGAGTCACTGAGGATGCCGACAGAGAAATGTGTGAAATGTCTGTCAGTGTGAAAGACTTGAAATAATAAACCAGTTTTTTTCATTGACCCAGACCAGATCACCAGCCCAACACAGCAGCTGCTATCCTACAGCAGTACTTCTGTGTCTGTTCACATTTCCACAGGTTTTTATTTGCTAATAGTCTTAAATTGCCCCTTTTTAGTGTCTTGGCCCCTTTATTCAAGCTGAGATGCTTGGAAATAAGAGCAGTTCTTTCAGTTTGACCACTACACAAATTCTGCTTCCCATTCTCAACAGTCAGCAAACACCAAGAACGTTTTGATTTACTGAAGCTCCATCTCTCAGTCCTGCGGACTGCAGGGCCGTGCTTTCAGAAACCTTTTCTCAGGCAGTCATTTATGCTCAAATAATATGCTCTGCCTGTTCACACAGGAGGATATATTTGCAACAAAGCGCAATGAGCACTGTTGATGAGAAGAGCTGCAAATTAAATCTGCTCTAACACGCCAAGTGACTCACATCAAAAGATTGATTTAAAAAAAAAAAAAAGAAAGAAACAATGATATCATACTTGCTGTTTCATAGCAATAGGGTCTGTGGAGAGCTGCCAATAGGTGACGTGTTTTTCAGCTCAAATCTACTTTTTATTCACTGATTGTCCAAAGGGTTTTTCCTTCCTGTCTGTGTAACACTTTTGCTCTGTCTGCTTCACAAGGATGCAACTAGATTTCACCTACTTTAGTCAGTGTTTTGACACATTTGATCAAATCTGTTGGTTTGCATTACTATTTATCTTAACTATGAGTGTATGTAGCTTATCTGTAAGCCAATAAACTGATACCTGTAACCTGTAGGGATATATTACTGGCCACTGAACACAATACAGATTTACAATTAACAGATATGAACTCTATTAACAAATATGAGCTCTTTTTACTCTTTTTAAGTGGTCGAGCAGTACTGATGGATCCCAAGACTGTTCATTAGGACCTTTCACCACCACACTGACTAATGATGCTCTCAATCAGACCTGAAGCCCAGACCAACTCACAGCTGCTCACATCTGAGATGCATGCAGCACCTTAGCATTTATCAGAATATCAATACCAGTTACAACTGGTGCACGTACAAACAGTCAACCCACAGCAGGATACTCTTCTCTCAAAACTATACAAAAGCCTCACATGCAGTCTGGAATGAAATACAGAAAAGCCTCAAATCCTGAACAATCACCCTACACTGTTTACACTGTAAACATGCAGAGCTGAAGACATACCAACATAAACCTAACATCCTCTAGTCTAATGATTAGATATAAAAACACCTAGGCAGCGCTAACAACAAACACATGGAGGCAAATTCCTCCAGCTTGTCTTGCGGACTTCATCAGCAACCCAGACGAAGGCAGGAGTAATTACAAATGAAGGATGGAAGGAGGAAGAGACCGGGGGAGGGGAAGAGGAGGACGTGGGAGGGAAAGAAGTAGGTTGTTCAGGATTTTACCTTTGGCCAAATGGGAAAATGGAAGAAAGAATAAAGAAGATTAAAACAATAAAGAGGTGAAAGAAGAATGCAACCAAATGCATACACACTTAAGTACTGCTGCCTGGAATGAAGTTTGTGGACATAATAGATTATTTAGCCAGAGTGAAAAAACAACAGTGAAATCCAAATTTTCAAGTATGAACCGTGGCCCATCTGTGTGCCATAACTGGGCCGTGGAATTTAATCTGGTGTTATGGTCATTATTGTAAAGTAAAAGACTGAGCTCACTATTTTTGGCTCTCCAAGATACTTATGCACGAATTTCCCTCTCTTGAGCTTACAGTACGTGGCTGAGGTTAAAAGCACGGTATTGTGATTTTAGTTAGACTGGAACAGCACAGGTCTCTGAGGGCAAACACACACATCAGTCATCCTTATTGAAACAGACGTGGACAGGCAACAATGAAAAATCACTTCATCCTCGCCAGAGTACAGCTCGTCAAGTGTAATGAGACGATGAGGAAACATTTCCACTCAAATAGAGGCCATGTTCACAGAGGTGCTGGGTAATGCGTGTTAGGCAGAGGACAGAATGACAGAGTCGTGAGGAAGGTGCAAACTGACAGAGAGAAAAGGTATCACTGACCTGTAATTGGGCGCCACACAATATCACATTTCTTAGCATGTTTGATCTGAATTGCAGATTCTGGTATTACTACTTGCTTTTCAAAAGGTTTTTGAGACATGCTAGCAGCACGGTTACAGGGTTGATGAGTCAGTCCACCACTTTGGACCAGACTGAAATATCTCAAGTATTAGATGGATGGGCATTAAATTTGTGGTGCCCAGAGGATGGACCCGGCTGACTTTGGTGATGCACTTTTCCTCCTGTGCCATCAGAAGGTTTACATTGGAGGATTTTAGTGACATGTCTGGACAGCTCTCAGATGTAGCGCCATGAAATTTGGTCAAGATGTTCATGTCCTCCTCTGGGTGAATTAATAACATTGGACTGAAAATAAGTAATTTAGCAATGATAATCAGAAGAAATGACAAGTGGAATCATTAGCATGCTAATGTTAGCATTGAACTCAAAAGCACCAGTGTGCAGCCTCACAGAGCGGCTTGCATAACTGTGGACTTTCAGTCTTGTTTTAATGTAATACGGGTGACTAACTCAAAACACAAAGGGCTGGATTTCTTTTCCTTAAAGGAAACACTGGTTCTCCAAGTGCAGACTCAAGTAACCTCAGGTTAGAAAGCTCAAAGTTAGAAACTACTCTGGTGGACCTCCTCATGCACAGCGATGAATGACTCACAGTGACAGACTTAGTGCAGCTGCTTGAGAAAACAAGAGAAAGGGGGAGATAAGGAAAAAGATGTACTCCATTAGCCAATCAGATGCTCTGGGATTATCAATACCAAATACCAGAAAAACCAGAGCAGGCAGAAAAAGTAACGACATTTGAAAAGAAACATAAAACAAGGCAGATAAATAAGCCATGTCCGCAGATAGCCAGGTCTAGTGGAAGGGACCACCACTGTGCAGTCGTATTGCCTGACATCTGTTTTGCAGCTTGGCTGTGCATGGTGGTTTGTGTTGAGAAAGCAGTGTGTGTATATCATCTTTGGCCAAGGTCCATGGGATTTTGACAGTTGGCTGCAGGCAAGGTTGTCTGATGAAAAAGTTAACCAGGAGGCAAGATGAGCTGTTCTCTGCAACACGTTCTCTCTTTGGTCCAGAGGTCAAAGGATACGCCAGAAGAAAGCTTGTGAATGTCCCCTTTATATCCAGCAGTCCAGCAGAACAGTCCTGCAAGAGGGTTCCTGAAGGAAAACATGTTTGAAATGCATCCATTTCTTGTTTCTCCTCTCGCCCTGCAAGCCCCGCCTCTCATTCCCTCGGTTTTATGCGACAGCACCATATGGAAGAAATTTGGTTCGGCTCTCCTGGAAATTGTGTTGAAAATTTCATCTGCCAAGATGATTTCGCATCTGAAATGGTCCTGTGTTCTTTTTGAAAGTGCACCGGATGTAAACTGAACAAATGCTTGACAGGAAGAGGTCAAAATGGGGCCAATTTATTTTTAGGATTTATGTTGCTTTTGAATTTGCACCAGTTCTTTGAAAATGTTTGATTTATTAGCACTGAATCACACTAAACATACTGTGCATGCCAAGAAACATTTGTCATTTCTGACTTGAATACATGGAAAGCAGGAAACGTTACAATTGAGGTTTGAAACTTTCACTTTACCCCTTTAATTCATTACCCCTCTGCATCGCAGCCCTCTCAGTAGTCCCTTTGTTCTAGACAAATCTGGAAAAGTGGATGAGGCAAAAGATACAAGCATAACTGTCCACTGTACAGATTGTAGTGCTGCATAGGAAGCTACTTTCACACCCTGACACAATTTAGATTTTTATTGTTTGATTTATATGTCGAAAGCTTTGTAGACTCAGATGTTTTGATGACTGCATATTAAGAACTGTTGTGTAACTCTCAAGGAGGCCTTAATCTGTGGATGTATTACTGAATGTTCTGAAGATGAACTCAACTGTGACGACTGCAAACAATGACATAGGAATTTTTGTAAAAGTTCATTTATTTATATAAAAAAAAACAACCCACAATAACTGTAACAAACATGATTATGCTGTTGGCAAAGCAAACCAGATGCTTATAGTTTAGAGAAAGCAAAAACAATAAGAAAAGCAAATACAAAAAGTATAATAAAAGCAAACTTTGATTTCTGACACAGAAAAAGCCAATCGTGTCCCACGCAAGGCTCATTGGCTGGACATATGAGCGCTCAGCACCCTTTTTCAGAGATAAAAATTACACTTTCATTCAGTGCAGTTTGCATAAAAATGCACTCCTGGCAAACAATTCACTGAATTTAAAGAATAGTTTCTTGGGTATAAATAGATCAAACGTGTAAATGAAAAGCAGGCGAAGGTAGTGAAGAAAGATGCCGCGTAACATTAGGTCTTGCATCTTTTAATCTTTAGCTGCTCCTCTTTAACATACACTACTATACAGAGTCAGAGCATGAAGTGTTTCCGCACACAAGATGTTTAACACTGGAGGGAGGTTGATTTGGAGCCTTTGACGATAGTGTTTCTGAAATATGCAACCTAATTTATATTAATGCAATGCATAATGTGTCCAGCACAGAAAAAAGCAAGATATTACATTTTCAATGCTTTAAAAATCCTCCACATGTTGTTTAACAGTGCATCTGCCAGCTAAGAGCTCCGTCCAATGTTTGGAGAGTGTTTGTGCTGCCACTGAATCATACTAACAAAAGACAAAGGTAAAAGTTGGGGGTTCATACAAGTAACAGAGACAGTTATTCAGAGAGGAGGATCATATCGGACTAATGGGGCGAAACAAGAGTTCAGGAGTTTTAGATGAAGATCTCCTCCTCCTGTGAAACCGTTTAAGTCCATTATCTCAGAGGCAGTTAATCCTTCACTTTAGTTCATCTGGGGACACAAAATGGGTCAAGTGAAAGCCTTCCCCTCCCAACACACACACACACACACACACACACACACACACACACACACACACACACACACACACACACACACAGAGTTCTTAGAGTATAAGGATAAGGATGTAAATAGGCATGAATGGTCTCTTTGTAGTCTCAATAGCACAGGTCAATTTTACCATTAACTGAAATTGGTGAAATTGTTGGAGCAACAGAATGGCCAAATTTGGTTGTGGAGTATCTTAAACTTTGTTACGTTCCTTTAGAAATAAGTATATGAGTTAGACTGAAGACACTGAGAATAATCGAAATCAAAATGACCTCTGCTGTTGTTGCTGCCTTTTCCCCAAGCTTTCACATGCAATCCTTTCAATTTGCTCTGTCATGGACATACATCATAGGGCGCAATACTTGGTTTACACACAACTAAAAAAGCAAAAACTATTTTTTTAGTCTCTTGGTGAGGACCTTTTTAAGTGGTGGGTTCTTCCGGTCCTGTGTAGTGTCCTGATCCGGGTGGGTTTGGGGCGTCTTTGGCTCATATAGCTGTTTGAGGCTGAGGGTCTGCTGCTCCTTTGTTGTTTCTCGTTGGGCCTGGCGTAGCTGACGTTTCATGGTCTTCACCTTCTCCCTCAGGTGGTCGTTGGCTTTCTCCAAGGAGCGCACCTGCTGGGAGAGAGTCCGGACCCTCTCCTCCTCCTCGAACAGAGCCTTCTGTACAGCCGAGCACAGCAACTGTGAAGAGAAGAGGAAAAGCTACAAGTTGGATTATTGCAATTTTAACAGTAATATCAGGAACAGCATGAGAGCCTTTGGTTGAGTGCACTTTAGGCTAACATGTGACTGACTTGACCCATTTAAACACTGATACTAGCGATCAATTACTCAAAGAAGGCCAGTATCAATTATATTTTGCAATATTCCCAATAGATTTTTCCTCTTGCACTGGCATTTGAATGACATTTATATTCTGAATTTTATTCCATAACAGCTCATACTAAGTACTAGAGTCAGACTGAATGTTTTTGTAACATTTATGGCATCACACGTGACAGATCTGCTGTTTTTGATGCTGGATTTCCTTTGGACAAGTCAGATGAGAGAACACACTCTGGCATGCTCTTTGGGATGACAACCAGTGCCAACAGCTCGTAAGTCTTTCAGCATATTCCACTGTTTGTGTATGAGTGAGACAAAAAAACACTGTTTTTGGCAGCTTGTAGCCTAAAAATAAAGAAAAACTTAAACTTTTCTTGTTGTGGAACACTTGGAAATGTATCTTAAGAGAACCATTTTATTGCATGCCCTTTCTTTATGTACCAGCCAGTGTCTATAAGCCAAAAACAACACACACTGTAGCTCCAAGTAGGGACCAAGATGAATCTAAAGGTAAAGGAAATGGCTACACAACTCTGTCTGTTTCAGTCAAATGCCACTGCGAGATGAAACCCAACATGCCTGCAAACCTGCGACAGATGATCCAAAGGCCCGGACCTTTCATAGGTGAAAAAATTAGCTCCAGCTGCCTCTGACTGCATGCCTGTCTGCCTGAGTGTGGATTTCCTTCACAGATCCTAATGCTTCCACATGGGCCAGTGTGAAACACTGATGTATATTCCCTGCCATCAGATAACAACCTCTGAGGGTTTTGAGGAAATGTTAAAAATGTGCTGCTGGCTGCCAGCACACATCACTGGTTAGTACATTACCCGCTGTAATATTAGCTGTGGATTTTTCCCATGTGCACTTTCTTATGTCTCATAAGGGATTTGAAAGGGGTATGAAACTTTATAATGCAAAGGAGCACAACAACCTATGTTATGTGAAGCAGAGGGTGTAAAATGGCACATCACTCTTCTGCATTCAAATATGACTTTCACTCAAACATAAGACACCATCAGTGGGCTCCGATGTCCATGCTTACAGTGTTTTTATATGGTGAGGTGCAGTGTGGACAAATATTTATGGAATTATGCTTTAAAAGTCTGGAGTTGAGACTGAGATGCAGACATACAACATAAACCTGCCTCTGAGAGGTAGACATATTTTCCTTATCATAAGCTTTTGTGCTTTATCAATGTGACATTGATAATGTGGCAAGACAGGTACAGCCATCCAGACATCCAGATGTTCCATCCATCCATCCATCCATCCATCCATCCATCCATCCATCCATCCATCCATCCATCAATTAATCCATCCATCCATCCATCCATTCATTCATCCATCTATCTATCTATCCATCCATCCATCCATCTATTCATCCATCCATCCATAATTGAGAATGTCTTCTACCACATGTCTACATGAGTAAAAGAGCATGTTACATAAGCTAATTATATTGCTAATTACAGCTACATTGAGAACTAAAATAACAACAGTTAAAGAGGCTGCAGGCTCAATTAAAGCAGATATACGCAGGTACATTTGGGTATTATCGAGAACAGTTTTCAGTAGATTTTGACTTTAAGGTGACTTTAGAAATTAGACCATGGCGCTAATCGGAAACAGTCTTTCCTGCATTAGTTTTGATGTATTGTTCCATCAGCATTAACCGATCATTTGGGCCGTATGTATGGACGAGAGTTCCAGAGCAGCGAAGATGAGATACGAGATGGCAATTCTTCAGCAAGGGTTTTGTACATAAACATGTACCAGTGATTACCACATCAAATGTATTTATCATAAAATGCAGCAGTGAGCATTTGAATTACCTCATCCCCAAACTTCAGAGTAAACGTTTTAACAGAGTGTGACAGCATATCAGTGAATCATATCTCCAGAATGCAGAATTGAGAGGAAACTCAGGCAAGTCAAGCTCGTCTATGTGATATTTAAAGGTAAATTTGCAAGGGGTCAGCAGAAAAGTGTATTTTACAAAGTGTATTATAGTCTGACCCAAACTTTGAGTGGTTTATGGAAGTGATGACAAAAACGAGAAAGTAAAAATGAGCGATTATGACAGCAGCAATGATGAAATGCCGCTCACTGTGGAGACCAGAGGATACCTTCATGAACTAGAGGACACAGAGGAGGAACTTTTGTAGAGTGAGAGGGGAAACTTCTGTGGAAACTGCATTTCTCTACTGGTTGTTTGGAAAGTCCTTCATTTCATTTTTAAGTATTTACTGCTTATTACCTGAAGGTTGAGTGCAGCAAGTGTCTGGACCAGTGTGTGTGTTTAGACACCATAGTTCAAGCTCCAAAACCACTTGTTCCTACATTTCCCAGAGTCCCACACAATTCTGTGCCATAGCACTCTCTTAAGACCCTCCCCATGTGGTAAATGCCCACATCCTCAGTATTTGACTGGCCCCAAAATGGATCCATGTGGCACACCCTCAGTACCCAGCAGGATTTTATCAACTCTGATTTCATCCAAATACGACTGCAACATGGACAAAACAAAAGAGTTTATGTTTTATGCAGGACCAAAGCCTTTTCCGCCTCTTTCTCCCCATCTTGGAGGAGGCGTGTTTGAAACCATTCTGAGGAAAAACAGATGGGTGTCTGCACATGTTGAGTATGAAAGAAAAATTTTTGTTAAGAGCACGTTAGTTAACAGATGCTGAAATCTTGTGGACAGCAGTTAGTTTTGTCTTTGTCTCCTGCCATCATGTCAGGACACAGTTCAAGGCCCTTAAACAGCCATATTTATGCATTTGAGTTGGGAAACTGAAACTGTGGGAAAAAACCCTTGTTGCTTGTTAAAATAATGTTTTTATTGCTGGCACTGTCTGGTGTTAAATCTTAAGATGACTGTCTGCCATTTAATTTACTGTATTTTGGTTGATACTGGGCTATAAAACGTTATCTGTTCTGAAGTGATTTTAGGTCAGTTGTCCAAACAATGGTTGCGCAGTACCAGTAAAAACAATGTCTGCTTTTTATTTTGCTGGGAGGAAATCTAATCATGAGAATGATGTCAGAAAGCAGTGCTGATATCTAAATGTTGCTCTGTAATTATAATCACAAGCCTGACCCAAAAGTTTACGTTTAATGGAAATACAAACCATGTTTTCATTCTCTTTATGGCAGAAATGATTGGAAACAGACAGAAGAGGACTGGCCTAAATCGGGGGATTATGCCAAAGGTTTAGATTCATTAAAGGGGTTAAAGCAGTGGCGAGTAACTGGAAACCATTTATGTAGTGACACACAGACTATGAGACGAGATGCAGGAAACATACAGAGTGAAGGATCACCAGGTGTTAGTCTTGGCCAATGGTGTTATTATTATGGTGTTCATTTTGAAACCTGATGTGCATCAATAAGAGTGTCATAAGCATTAAAAAGAGTAGCGACTTTTAGAGACTCACATTGTCATCAATCTGTATTGTCCTGTGTAATCCTGGAGCCACTTTGTGATTAAGAGTTGTAATTTACTTTTATGATGTATCCACTTTCCCTGGTTTTACTTTAGTTAGTGATTTTCTACATTTCCATAAATTCCTTTAGTATCCTCCAGAGGGTGGATATGAAATTGTTGCACTGGCTATGTAAATGGGTGGAAAGTCAGTTTTTTCAGTCCAAAAAGGATCAGTCACCCTCGCTACTACATATTCATCATGTCTTGTGTCTGCACTTGTGTTCTGGTCGACCAGTATTACTGTTTTCTTTCTTTTGATTGTTGAACGTCATGTAAAACAGCACTTGATGTTTGACTCTTAGGGTCACATGATGTTGGCTATTCTACATAAGGCCTCTCGTCTTTTGGCATAAGAAAATACTCCATTAAACAACAAAATGGTTTGCCAAAGAGAGGGGGAAAACATGTGTTTTTTAAATGTTTTTAAATGGATTTTTCCTTTCAACATAGTGAGTTCTTTGTCGAGCAAAAACCTCAGGAAATTTGTGTTTGGTTTCCCATGCATTAAGAACATATCTAACTTCATAGTATTCCTTTGGAAACAACAGGATGCAACATTAAATCCTTTATGTGTGGACCACAGAACCTCAGGCTGTTGGGGCTCCTGTCTTTTTCCCAAGTTGTTTGTGTAGCCACCATGAATACGCAATAACTGAATCAAAATAGTCCTTATCACTCAATGAGCGTGAGAAAGGCATTTCAACACCAGGAACTGGTTTATGGTGGTGGTTCTGATGGGCTACGTACCCGGCTGTCCTCCTGAGCCTCCCACTCCGGGGTGTAGCGGTGGACCTGAGTACCAGACGTGCAGTTAGAAAACTGGAACAGGCTGGCAAACATGCGGTGGACCTCTGCAGTGTCGGGAAAGATGGGGTCCTGAAAGTTCACTCCATGAGGGACAATATTGTAGTTCTCATCCATCCTAAAAACAAAAGCAGATGCCACACAAACACACACACACACACACACACACACACACACACAATTGGAACAAGAAATTATAAATGAATGTCATCAGGAGTCCATTCAAATGTAAGCAAATGGACAGGTTTGGCCTATTTATCATATGAAGCTGACAGACATATGTCAGATGTCAGCAGTAAAAGTTTGAAATGTTTGAGGGGAAAAAAAAACCTTTGCAGAACTGTTTACAGGCCGGGTTTATTTTTATGCAAATTCAAGCATTATGTGGATGAGGCAAGCCAGCAAATTACAAATCAAAGGGATTTACTGTGCATGTTTCATATCTTCTCCTACCATGTGAAGTGTGTGAGGGAGGAAGTCTTGAAGCAGCATGTTTCCATACATCTGGATTCCATCTCGTATCCCTTGAGGGACGTCAAAAGTTTGGTTGTCCCTATCAGAGACTCTGTGTGTGTGTGTGTGTGTGTGTGTGTGTGTGTGTGTGTGTGTGTGTGTGTGTGTGTGTGTGTGTGTGTGTGCGTGCGTGCGTGCGTGCGTGCGTGCGCGCGTGCATGCGCGTGTGTGTGTGTGTGTGTGTGTTGAGAGAGCACCAAGAAAGTTGATGTTTTGCTTCAACTGAGAAGGTCAAAGGTCAGGTGTAAGCACAGTGACCGGGGAGGTCAGAAGGACTTGTCTGGACTCTACAATGATGGAAACATAACTAAACAGAACGCAGAATAAATACACTGAGCACAACAATAGTGACACAGAAAGCTTTATCACTACATTCAGTGCATGTAACACCATGCAAAAGCCTTACAAGCATACTTTGACATAAAAAACCTTCAGTCTGAGTGAAAAGGAAGTTTCATCTGCTTTAAAGCTTGGTGTTAAGTTGCTTTCTTTTCACAGACAAGTTAAAAACTCTTCAAGCAGTGAGATTTAGACGGGTTTTTACAGCCAATACATCGCTAAGGCAGAAAGCTGAATCTGTGTCATTTCAAGGTCCTGAGGGAGATCCTCTGTTGCATTTTCCTCCACGCTAGGCTCTGAATCACCTCACCCTGGAAGCTTATAGTCGTGATTGATTGGAAAGACTATTCTGGTCTGAGATAGTGGTATTGTTGTTGGTGCTTTTACAACAGGAAATAGACGTCCACTGGAGACTGCAATGGGAATTTCTCAGTTTTGGCTTGTTCATGCAGTGTCTGGGTCTCGGTGTTGCAGAGCGGCCACAACAGTACTCCTTTGAAACTCTACACCGATCTGTTTTAGGTTTATGATGGGGACTCTCATGTTAGCAAGAATGTCACAGAGCAGGGCATTTCTTTAGCTGTCTCTCATTTCTTTCAACCAGCTGAGGGGCAATGTTCACGAAAGTTGATTTTTACGCTTTAGGAATATTTGCATGACAGACCCACAGAAAGTGATTGTGACACAGTTTTCAATACCAGTATCTCAATGATCAATTGAAGGAAAAGAGTTAGATGAGATCAAACCACTGCCATATCTCTATATGACGCTAAGACCAGCAGATGGTTATCTTAGCACAAAGACTAGAAACAGGAGAAACAGCCAGCCTGGCTCTGTCACACCACAGCTAATCAACACCTTATGTGTCCTGTGCTTATTCCATACAAAAACTGAAGTGTAAAAACAGCTAGCTTAACGGAGCCAAGCTAGCCATTTCTTCCTGTTTGCAGTCTTTATGCTAAACTAAGCTAACCGTCTGCTGGCTGTAGCATCTTGATGAGACGAGGATGGACTGATGGAATTTGTTGTGTTATCCTGTGTTACCCTGACAATATCTCATGCTCTTGTATTTTTTTACTACTGTATTTGAATTATGTCAAATAAACCAGACCAGACCAAACCAAAACTCATTAATCATCAAAATAACACCCATCTGACCTATGTTGGGTTTCCCATTGGTTTCCATCCTTTGTGGCTGAAGACTTCTGCAAAAGAAAATGTTGGGGGGTATTTTCAGTGCATCGCTCTCTCCATTATATCCCCGGTAAACACTGCAAGAAGATTACTGCTTTGGTTTACTGGAGCAATTGTTGCGCCTTAATTATAATGAGGTCTGCATTCAAACCGAGCCCTATTCTGACTCTAGCTTCAGGAAGTTTCCAATGGTGGTCGCTTGGCTGATTACAGGGATAACGTCCGGATGTTTTCGTCGTCACATCAGGGTACAGCAAAGCCATCCCAGGAGGCGTAATTAACGAGTGATATCATCTTAAATGTCTTTTAGCTGTTAGCAATGCACACATGTGAGCGCGGCTCTGTGCGTGTGATGTGTAACATATGCTGTAAAGAACACTATTGTAGTTGGCCCTGCTGCAGACCCTCATATAGGACAGCCAAACATTACACTTCAGGAATGCTGTTCAGTGCCCCCCTCTGAATATCTAACTCTTCACCGGTTTGAGAGAAAAGGCAGAATATGAGAGAAATATCATCAGGGCCTGTCAGCACACGTCCCTTTCATTGAGCGGCACACTGCTGTGTTTCAGCAAGACAAAAGGTGGTCCCACCAACCGTCAGCGTGCCGATAACTCTCCCGAGTGAAAACTCTCTGTAGGTTCACTTACAAGCTGTTGGGAAATGTCTGGCTCTGTAATTACACTGGCTGGAATGCAATAGCTGTTTCCTGAGCAACACTTTTGTTTCTGTCCAACACAGACATTTAAGAATTAAGCTGCCACGTACGTTTTTGAAATCTGAGGAGAAAATTTGGCAGGCTACTAAATATACCATTAACCTGAAGTCACATGGACAGACACTGATTAAATGAGAGCATGTGAGGATGGTGCCAGTCCTCGGCTTATGACTGCGAATGTTCCTTCCTGGCCGACGACTGCTTTAACCGCCTTTACTGCCTTTCATGACAGATGTCTGCAGGTCTGAAGAGTCGCTTTTTTCAATTGGAGAAACAGGCCAGACACAGAGAGGAGGTGAGGTTCAATCCACTATACTCATAGAAAATACATTCCTGGAGGGTCCTGGCCAACTAGTGATTAAGATATACGGTGATGACAACATCGCTGGTGCTAGAAGATGTTTCGGCCTTCTGGACGACCAAACTACTGAATACCAATCACTGATATTGTGTGAGGATGATTCTTAATTCCTTTTTCAGAGATTTCCCAGTGGTTACCTGCTGCTTAAATGACTGACCTTCACTCCTCCAGTTTAAACGTATAACTTTCATAGATGTGTATGATGAATGTGTCAAAGAGGTCCCAAGCTCTGAGGGTCAGATAGTGGAGCCAAAGATGACATAATTCGAGTGTCTCATTGTGAGACTTGGAGACAGACAGAAGCCTTATATGGTTTCATCCAAAATAAATGAAAACTACTACCAAATGCACATGTGAATTCCTGGTCTTTCATGTTCACATTGAACATGCTTAACATTGAATTTCCAGTTTGGATGGATGAGATGATTCAATCACTGGATCTCGAGGAGGGACTGACGGTGGAGCTCCACCATTAGTACGTGATATAAACATTTAGCTTTGCCAAAGACAACTTCACATCACATGCCTGACATTACTCGCCCCGTTTGTTTCCCACGTTGATGGAGATTGAAATAGAGTGTGTCCTTTCCTCTTGCAGTGTAAAATCATACGATCACTCATGAACTTTTTGCCATTCATGGTAATGCATTCCAATAAAACAGAGGCAGTCCTGTCACAGGCCTCTTCACTGGCTGAGTTTACAAACTGGACACTTGACAAACTTGACAAAGCTGACGCCAGATTCTCAAGTACCCAGTGACATTTGTGCAACATTAGCTTTTATGTGAAACAGAAAATGACTCATTTGCTTGTGCACATTGATCTCAACCAAGATTTGGACAAGAGGGGTCATCCATGTCATCTCTGGGCATCAATCATGTAGTCAGACCTTCAACTGTCAACACACACATAAAGCCTATAATAAAAAACCCTACAGTGCAAATGAACAGCTCATTCTTCTATTAGAAATGAATAACAAAAAAGCTTTTATAACTTTATTTACTGATGTATACAAGTGGACTGGCTGAATGTTCCTGGGAGCAAATGAAATTTAATGCATCTGTGAGAACAAATCCAATTTATGTTACATTGATCATATCAATATATAAATTGCTGGGTTTCTCACCTTAGAAAGAAGTAGTAGTTGTTGTTTTTAGTGACACTGTAGGAGAAGCACGGGAAGTAGCCCAGGCCCGTGACATTGAACCTGGAGCCGGCGGGGACCTCCAGCATGCTGCCCCACGCCTGGTCGCACAGCAGCTCAATCTCGGCGGAGAAGAACAGGTCGGTGTCGTACTGCCACGGCAGGTAGTTGTACACACTGTAAGACTCCTTGTGCAGTGCCAACACCTTGGCAAAGACTATGATCTGCGCCAGCTCGGCACGGCACGCTTCTGTCTGCGGTCTCCAGTCGTGGGGCAGCTGACATCCCCAGCTCCCATCGGGACCGACCGTTGCCAGAATAAACGCCAAAATAATCCACATGATCCGGCAGAGAGGAGACGACTGTGAGTCTGAGAGGCGCACCGACTGAGAGACTCACACGATGGTGCTGATGGAAGGATTCACGAAAAAAAAAAAAAAAAAGACTGCAGGGCCCTCACACCATGTGTATACTCACACCAGTGCGGACTCAACTAATATTCACAGTAAGTCAGTTTAAACAAAGGTTTTTTAAAGAACAAAATAGCCCCGGACAGTTGGTAACTTCTCTGCTCTCTGCCGTCTTTGCTCCCTCCTCCAGCCTCAATACCTGCGATCAGTGGATCAGCCCATTCACACCAGCATCCCCTGCAAAAACCTTATCTCTCACCTTTGAAATGAGTCCCAGCAGCAATTAAAAAGTGTGTTTTCAGGATCGCGTATGAAATTTCCCAAAAGGTTAGGTGGCGTTTAAGGCAACAACAACACAAAAAGACACATCTTGAACTCTCTAAAACACACGATAAGAGACAAAGTTTAGAATTGAAATTTAGGAAAGATCAGTGGCGTCCTCTGGTGACAATATGCAAGGACACAGTGGCGACAGAAGGCTATGGTTTGAGTTAGTAGGCTGTTTCACTGTTATGTGAACACACTTTAAAGTATTCCGGTGTGGTACTCCAGGCGCATTATGTTCAGCTAGTACTGAAGTGTGGTAGATAGATATGTTGATAGGCTGACGGTTCACGCAGCCTACACGGTGAAGCCTGCGTAAATCTTACGAAAGAGTACCTGACAGTCATGACTCTGGGCATGAAGAATCTATGTAGGGCCAGTGGCGCAATGGATAACGCGTCTGACTACGGATCAGAAGATTCTAGGTTCGACTCCTGGCTGGCTCGTCTTTTCGATCATGTGCTGTGTATTTAGGGTGATAATGTAATATAAATCACCTGGAACCATTAGCACATCCATATTAATTTCAAAATAGTTTTCTCAGCTATGAAACACAGCACATATTTGTTTAACAGTGCAGGTTTATTTGACGCGCTGACGAAACCGAAATCGTCGCTCTTTAACGACCCGGGAATGAGATTCAACAGTCAAATGTCTCTCTCCGCAATTATTTATTACACCTATAAAATCTGAGTTAAAATTAATTCCGGAAAATAACATGGTGTCAGGAGACATGAATGGATAGATAGAAAATAATTTATTCCCTTTTACTTTCTGTATCGGGCCAGTGGCGCAATGGATAACGCGTCTGACTACGGATCAGAAGATTCTAGGTTCGACTCCTGGCTGGCTCGACTTTTTCGAGTATTTTTGTCCAGTGTTCTTCTTTCGTAACGTGTAATGTCATACAATTATATTATATCTGATGACGTTGTGATCAGCAGGGTAAGCAATAAGCACCGTACACCCACAGCTAGCCAAAAATACTGCCTAAGTTATGTAATCCCCGTTTTTACTTGCAACAAATTCCAGTTCTTCACTCGATTTGCTTATGTGACTCACTAACTTTTATTTAAGTTTGAATACTTCTATAACTACAATGATATACAGTATTATGAGTGATACAAAAATGGACACCATGCAGCCTCAGTTAATTTGAGATAACACAAATACACCTCTAGGTGGCAGCATTGCCATGCAACAAGGCCTTAATGCCTTGAGAGTTTTAGTACCATTGGCCTCTTGTACATTTATTTAATTTATGTAGATGCTTTGATGCCAATTACTTCAAAATCCACTCATTTAATGTTCCATAATTTCTGCTTCTCTTCACTCAGTTGAACAATTACATGGAAAGCACTATTTGCACAACATTTAATATAATTACAGGCGCTGAGTGCAGATTTCACCTGAGGCCCTTCTGACAATTATTTGATAAGAATTAAATTAATTTAATTGTTCAAAGCTCTTTGCTCAAACTGTACTTGAATGCTACAGTGACAGTTAAGGTTTTTTCTGTATTTTTCAGATGCCGTTGTAGTGAGTCATAGTGAATCATAACCCTTCATACTACAACAACAGTTACTCGTCACACAAAGTTTCTACGTTTTGAATAGACCTTCAAAGCGCTGAACATCTTCCCAAACCAAAAGCTATTCTTAGAACTACATGCAAACAGACACACAAACATTTTTCTCACCACTTGCCAAAGGCCTTCAAAACACAGCACTGATAGACATGATGTGTTCTTCACACTCACACACATTCGTTCCCTCCCCATCACTCAGTCCAAATCCATCTGATGGTTGTTTTCCCCTTGGGAAAGCTGCCCGGATGGAGGTGGGCGTGGGGATTTCTCAGGTGACAAACACAAAGTGCCAGGAGCAGCAAGGGGCCACAACATTCAAGTGTGTGAGAATCTGCATGAAGGACATGGCTGCAACACTGCTGACTGTGATGCTCATGATGCCCTACATCTGTGAGGGAGGTGAGGTACTTTGATGACAGAGCATGACTGATATTTCAATCTCTCTGCTATTATCTGGGAAATGAATGCATCTGTGTCACCTGTTTATGCCATAGCACTGCTGAGAAAATCGACAGCAATGGACTTCCTTCAAAAAGTTAGAGAGAAGCGCGCATCAGAGTGTTTTCCTGGAGGCTGCAGCAGAGACGTCAGTGAAGCTGGAGAAATGGCAGAGGTGGATGTAGGATATGTAAGTGCTCTGTCAATTGTACTTTCTGTCATGTTTCATGCTGACAGAGGATTCCCTATACCAAAGATGTATCCCATTTAAAAGCATTTATAAGTACACTTTTGAGGTACTTGTACTTTACTTGAGCATTTCTACTTTACTACATTTTAGAGGGAAATGTTGTACTTTTTACTCCACTGCATTTGTCTGATGGATACAGTTTGTGGTTACTTTTTACAGGTTAAGGTGAATACAAAATATAACTAATACTCCAACAATTAACTAATAAATAATGATGTTTTATAATTGAGTAAGCTACCCGCCAGTATAGAAAGTAGTTTAAATAAGATCCACTTTTACTGTGCATTTTAATGCATCAATAATTACACTCCAATTATATTAATTTTAATTTAATTTTAATTAATTCTGAAATTGGCTATTCTGCATAATAAGTACTTTTTGCACTTTGAATATATTTTGATAATATTTCTGTGGTTGCTTAAGTAAAAAAAAAAATCTAATTCAGGAGTTTAACAGAGTGTCTCTGTGGTTTTGTTACTTTGACTACAGTAAAAGATCAGAAAATTTCTTCCACCACTGCATGTACCTGCAAATAGATTCCACAGATTTTACAGAGTTTGTTTTTTCAGCTCCTTACACCACTGGTTAGTGGTGTTGTGTGGTTGTGCAGCTGTCTCTCTGACAAACCAGAGCCTCGTCATTGTTATTTTCAAAACCTGGAACAGCCACACTTTGAAGTTTGATTATTTCAGAATGTGTTCAGACTGAAAGTCCTCACACAGAATTCCCCTCTGCAAGAGGAAAACAAGTGTAAAATGTCAGTAACTACAGACAATGTCTGTAAATAGTATTTACAATTTTTTGGGATGATGTTTCTTCTCATCTCACTCTTCTGTATATAGTTGTTGTTTTTAATTTGCATGCACTTGTTTGACTATTCTACCTGCTCTATTGATGCTGCTGTGAATTGGAATTTCCCCTCGTGGGACTAATAAAGGACTATTGAGTTGAGTCAACAGGAAGATTTCGATTAAAAATGGGCCATCAGTCTGCTTGGGCTGCTGGGTCTCTGCACGGAGGGCGAGTCTATCTACATGAAACTAAACATCATGAATAAAGACCACGTCCAGAGACGTGGACTCACACTCAAGAGCTGAGAGGCCCTCCTCTGTTCGGCAGGGATAAGGTGAAACTGAATCAAGCGAGTCACTGAGGCATTTACCATTACTGTGTTCTTACATACCAGGCTTGCAATCTGAAGACAGAATGAAGGCAGGCCATTAACATCGACTTTGTTACTTAGTGCACCTGTTGCAAATATCAGATGACCAGCATGAAAGCCAACAGAGAGAGGGAATGTGATCAACCAGGGTTTCTGTCATGTTGTGGAACGTTTAGGTGCATGTTGTTGAGACCGTCACTGAAAAACATGCCTCATGGATACTATTAGCAATCAGAGTTAACATTGCTTTGAACAATGTACAAGTTTGGAATAAATATAACAACTTATTTGTAGGAGGAGAGTTCCAGTATGCTGTATAATGGAGGCGCTTCCCAGGAGGAAATAAACTATGTAAGTTGAAATAGTTTGGTGTTGAATTTTAACTTCATTATGTTGTTTTAAAATAAATAAAAGTTCTATTATTATTTATGAATAAAACCACCACAACAAAGCCTAAAAACCATTTTGTCTTGCAGCAGAACCATGGAGGGGAGGCTGTGGTGGATGAAGGATCTGGGATGTAGCCAAGAGGGAGAGCACAAGACGGCAATGCTGTTGTTGTTGGCTCATGGTCAACTTGCAATATATGAAAAATATAAAATATAATCACCAAGATGAAACACTGAACAAAGGATTTATCTGATAAAGATTTCTTTCAACAATTAATTTGCATGCCTGATTTCCTTTCTTTTAAGTTAATACATTAAAAACAGTGATAAGGAAGATTTTTCTGTTACGTTCATTTGTTATTGTTTTAAGTTTAATACTTGATACTGCTTCTTGGTACAGCTCAGTAGGTTGGAAATAGAAAACTTCTGTAACACAGTTTCAATATACATATATAACAAAATATTAAGGTGTATTTCCTAACTGTCTCAGTAGTTACAAAGTACATCAATATTAGATCACTTTTGTTGTATATTATAGCTAACATTTAAATGTGGATATGTTAAGTGCAAACTAACTTTATTTTAATAAATGTATATCATATTCATGTTTGTTCATGTTGTCGTGTTTTGTAGTACATGGCAGATATAGATGGGTGACAAATGAAAGGAAAACTCCTGTAACATTAAGTGTCTTGATAAGATGTTGGGCCACCATGAGCCATCAGAGCAGCTTCAGCGTCTCCCACAGGTGTTCATTTGGGTTGAGATCTGGTTACTATGAAGGCCGTATAAGCATTCCGGATGATTCACATCATGTTCATACTCATCAAACCATCAGTGACCACTCATATCACCTCGATGTTATATGTTTCTCCGCTGAAAGTTGTTATTCATTTGTTACCAGTCTGTATGTTATGAAGCATGTTTATCCACTAAATAATCCACAAATTGGCATCTGACAGGACCACTCCCTTTGATGAGTAAAAAAATTATTGTCAAAGTATCCACAGAAGTTAAACTGCTTCTTTATTGTTGGCTTTCAGTGCTCAAAAACACAACTCATAAGCCACATTCATCATTTTGAACTGTAATTACAAGCTAATGCTGTCACACGGTGTGTACGAAATGCAGAATTTATCTCTTGGGAGTGTTCAGAAGCTTGTAATAAACCTGTGTGTGGTCATTTGGTCTACAATCTGGACCCATGTGTCCTGTATGCTTTGTTGATTTCATTAGGGGTGGGTCCATCTTCTGGTTAAAACAATCCAGGGAATTTACACAAGCTCAGTTAGCCCACTGAATAATTGCCTTCGTAGGAAACAGCTTCCTCGCTGACAGGATAAACAGCAGCTCCTGCCGTGACCTGCAGCCTATAGCAGTTAATTGATATTTGTGAACTCTGGATGTTTTCTGAAACAAAGAATGTCATTGTCCTCTGTGTGGTGTCTATTTATAAGTCCCCCTGTAAAGAGGACTGCAAGTCTGCTCCAAGTATTTCACATTTGAAGAATCAAATCTACAGAAATCATGTTTGTCCGTGTGGACTTCTTCCAATAACAACACCTCGCTAGTTACTTAAGTTTAAGCAGTGAAATAGGTGTCGAAACTTTCTTCTGACTTAAAAATACACAATGTGAAGTTTTAGTTCCCATGCTGTGACGTTATGTCACATGCTGATCACGGGCTCTCCTTGCATATCTACTAATGAGCAAAGGTATGAATGAACCGTAAAAACAGACACATTTGACGCACTACTTTTCTAGTTTTAAGTCTAGAGTAACATCGTACATATTTCCAAGTATGGGCCCCCTTTATTGTTATTATCTAATCAAATACTAAGCGTTATTAATAGCAGCTACGCACACACGGCCAACTGCCTCTTTAATGTTGCCTTCAAGTGCTGATGATAAACTCACGCTTTTACACTCAAGTGGCAAATACCAGCTTTTTGATCAAATAAAAATGTACCACACAACATCAGTCGGCTTTAAGATGATAATTTATTTGGAATGAAGTGGCACAGAGTCATTCTGTGCTCTACGGTGGATAAAGAATAATACAACAAGGGAAACTGGCATTATAATTTACGTTTTACATGTGGTAAAAGTTATTATATAAACTACAATGTCTTAATATCAATTGTCATCACATTTTGGTATATCGAAGAGAAAAGAGAACTCCCTTGTTTCTGGTTTTATTTAACACATCAATTGTCTGTCATTTCCCTACGTTTTACGTTTCCCCTTTCCGACACCACCGGAAAGCAACATAACAACCGACAGCAGTAACTGTTACGGCTTGACACTTTAGCTTTTGCTTACGGACAACACCGGCGGAGTCGTTCAAAAAAGTTCATTTCACAATGTAAGTGTACTTTGTTTTTACAGAAAGTTTTTAGAAATCAAATGTTACTCGGTCATACAGACTAACATGACGGCCTTCCGGGTAGTTTGGTGAAACAGGATCACAGGAAAAAAAGCAACGCCCAAAACTTTGCTGCTAACATGCAACAAGTGCTAGGGCGTTAGTTTTCGATGTTTAATGTTAAGCTAAGCTAGCTGTCGCAGCGAAAATTAGAAACTAGCAACTTTGCCTAACATAAGTTATGTCAACGTCCCTAGTGAATCAATTAATGAACCGAACACATATAGGCTACGGTCTGCTTGTTAATGGCTGCAGCTGCGTAAACACGAATGTGGGACAATGAGCTTCCATGCTAGTTTTGCCGTCTGTGGTCACAAGCTCGTCTCTCCGGGTCCGTTTTTTGTTTGTTTGGCTAATCTAGCTAACGTTAACTGTGTGTAAATTTCACTTAAAAGCAAACGGTATGATTTTGTAGTCTAGTAAAGTTGGTGGTTTTAAGTGTTGCAACTATAACTGGAAATGTAGAGCTACATAGAAAGTACAGCGAGGTCAGTTTAGAACAGGAAACGTATTGATGGCTCTATTACCTGTTGTTTGTTGTCGATAATAGTTACGTTATAGATTAGAGAGTTATTAACGTGGAGTAGCTAACGAGGACTGAGTGATGTTTTGTATTTATTATTCAGTGTATAGCTAACCATGGCCATGTTAGAATAGGAATACAGCATAAGACAAGTTTCTTTAAAAATCCCTTGTTTCCATTTCCATTAACCTCCCCCATCCCTTCATCTGTTCCCACCCCACCCTGTACCACCGTGCACATTAAGTCTGTCCAAGTACTATGAATGTAGTTCAAAATTTACAAGTTCAAACCAAGAACCTCGATGTTCGAAGGTTGTTTTGCTGCCCTGATCAAATCTATCCATTAGGACATGGTAATAAATTAATCCTGGTTGAAGGCAGTTCCAGGCATAAAATATTCAAGAGGCATTATACCTAGGAGTGTTTTCCTGATTCGATGTTGTGAAGTCACGGTTTGAATGTTATGGTGTGGAAAATGGATGTATGACATTGGGCAAACATTAAGTAATTTGGACCTATTCATTATGCATTTTCATCATCAAATAAGCAGTAAAACATTAAAGGGAAACTAACGCCCATAATACAATTTCTCACGCAATTGCTGTGACTGTGATTGTTAGCTTTACGTCTGTAAATCTTTATATAAAAATTAAGTCCAGCTGTATTTATCATGAGATGGACATTTTGTGCTTCTGGAAAATCACAGATTTATTCTAAATGGAGAAGTAAATATGTTTTTTATTTAAACATAGTGACCTTGCTGTTATATTAAGAATCTGCAAGAACAATCATCATAGGAACTAAAGAGGTTGTCAATAGGCATTTTACACCACAGACATTTTGCCAGATTAATTGAGGAAAGGGTGTAGTTGTTAGTCACTTGAATAATTGCTACAGACCATGTTGGCCACTTTCAAGGCCCTGTTATTGTGCAAGGTGGCTCACCTGGCATGACTCACTGGAGCACCTAAATATACTGCAGAATAGAGTCATCATTCCTGCATTAGATAGATAGATAGATAGATAGATAGATAGATAGATAGATAGATAGATAGATAGATAGATAGATAGATAGATAGATACTTTATTCATCCCCAAGGGAAATTCACAAATTCCAGCATATTCTACAAATCTAAAGTTGAGGGTATGCAATAAATAATCCAAATGCACAGCAAACAAAGAATTAAAAGTTAAAAGTAAAAATGCCTAGTGCAAACAGAATGCAAGTTAAGGTGCATGTTGAACAGAGTGTTGTACAGATTCCATTCAGAACATTAAAAATGAATCATTTGATAGGTGGTGTATTTTTCAAGTAGAAAGAACAAAGATTCACAGGTTTCAGCTTCTCAAATGTGAATTTCCTCAGTTCCTTGTATTGTTATATGATAAGTAAATATCTCTTGGTCTTGGACTATTGGCTGGACAAATCACAACACTTTTAAATGTCAAATGTCAAAATAATTGTTAGTTGCAGTCCTCATGGCTGCCTAATGTATGATGTTTAACATTTACAATATTTTCTACTTGTCCAGTTGGGCTAGCGAGTCAGAATTCTAATTGCCTCTATTTTTGTTCTCTGTGGCCAAGAGGGAAAAAAGACTGTTGGCTTGTTTTAAATCAGAAATAAAGAGGGTTCTAACGAAGTCCAGTTGCAAAGCTGTAGCACCTGCTTACCACATACTCACACTTCTAGACCTGCAGTTCCAGTCTCATCTAAAACGCCATACGTCGAGAGCACTATTAACAGCCATAATTTAAAACAGGCATGGCAAGGTGTGCCATCTGCAATAACTCTTAAGTATTAGCACTGTCATTTTGACACATGTTTCACCTGCAGCACCATTTTGTGTGTTCTTGAGGTTTTTGTCATTTTACATATGTCTCACTTTTATGCTAAAACGAGATGGGTGATTAAAAATAGAAAATTATGTAGCAACCAAAGCCCAGTGAGTATTAGATACTCAGAAACAGGAATGTGAATTAAATGTGTGGCTATAAAATTGAACTTGTATTGCCTTCATGAGGTCTTGGGTTGGGTTTGATGTTTGTTTGAAACAATAGTTTTTCCTCAGGAAATGATGCAGGTCAGGCTTACTAGCATTAGTGCAGTTTAGATAGGGTTGACTGTGATGTGGTCTTGTGTTGACATTTGACAGCTGGAATGAAATGAGGTCTTGTGTCTCACTCCTCCACTTATTCTGTATTTAAAGGGAGCCTACAGCAGTCAGCTCTGAAAAAACATGTTTATATACTGTAATACACTCTAGCTGGTGGTTATGTTTGAACAGTGTCTCAGCCACTCTGTGGCAAGTGACAGCCAGGCTGTAGGATCATCCAGCAGTTGGACAAATAAGTTTGTTTCTGGATTTGTTATCCGGCCATGTACATCAGGTTTGTTCTCATATTGATACTTCGCCAAATCACTGATAGTATGCTTCCTCATCTGTTACATGTCTCTGTAGTTTCTTGCTTTTTTCTAACCCAGTCAATTCAAAGGACTTTCGAGAGAGTGGAGGATGAAGTTGGCTAGAAAATACAGAAATGTGTCCTTTGTTACTGCTGCCTTCTGCTTTCTCAAATATACAGTACAGCTTACATAAGCACATTTTCATCTTATTGGTATCCTGAAACTAAGAAGGACCATGTTTCTGGAGAAAGAGAGAAGCTGTGTCTCTTTCAGGAGAAATAAGAGAGGCTGGAATGGTTTGAGTCTGTCAGCAGTGTCCTGGTCATGTCAGTGTAGGTGTTACTTTAGGGGATGGGGATGATTTGAGTTTGTCAGCCTCTTGTGAGAATTGGTGCAGAACAGATCTATTCTGCTGTCAACACATGCACTTCTAAGCATCATGTTCTTTCCTTTTGCTCCATACTTTGCTTTAATATGAATCTGATATTTCAATTTGGTGAGCATATGTTTGTCAAAAAAACATAATGAAGCTGGTGCCTGTCCTGCAATAGGAATTTCTGTTTGTAACCTTATTTGTCACAAGGGATGATACGGGATGTTTTGAACTTGGTAAATGTTTTGTGCGTTTTATTTTTGAAGTTAAGTATGCATGGGTGTGCCCACTTGCGGTATGCTCTAACTGTTTTGCATTCAGGAAAAGGAGTGATCCATCTCTCGCTGTCTTGACTGCCTTTAAATGTGGGCTGTGTCTAAGAATACAGTGTAAACTGCCACACTTATCTCTTTTACTGAGTCATAATAAATCCTGTATAATCCCTACAGTTTGATGTAAACACCTTCCACCTATCGTCCCAATTTCAGTTATCTATTGTCTATCTTCAGATAAGTGTGGTCAATGCAAAGCAATTCTGTCTCGAGTCACAGGGTGGCAGTAGATAACCAGTTAATGTGGCTGCATAGACAAGGGATGCATATCAAATCTAGGAATACCAAATGGATTATCAAAGTAAATAAATACGGTCATTTCCTTGTTACAGTTTCCATGTTTTATATTTATGTCATTTCTCAGAGCATTCTTCCCAAGTTCTTACGAAAGAACAAACTTCAGAAAATAAGAATTCAGAGACATGCTTGAAGTTTGAGATGGGCTGGATGCATTATCTTATATTCATTTTCCCAAAGATTTTAGCTATCCATTGTCCATTGTCCATTCCATTCATTCTGAAGATACATGACCAACCATCCTGTGTATTCTTACTTTGCAAATAAATGTCTGTTCTCATGTTATCCACCCGAGGTTCTCATGTGATTAATGTTTAAATACATACTAAGTGTGTCAGTGTGCTTAATGAGTGCAGTTACTGGCAGAGGCACAAAGTAGTGCGTGGGAACATTTTCAATATTTACATAAAAAACACAACTAGACTGCCCCATCTCCTCCCATCCCCAAATTTAACAGATAACTATTCCCTGCAGCAATGGTTCATTTCAGTTATATGACCACTAAGCATAATAATGTACTATATTGGTGAGAGATTGTCAACATTACGGACAGATTCTGTGTTAAGGGAGGTCGAAATGCTAAATTAATTTAGTGCCCTAATTTCTGTTGTATTTCTTTTCAAAGATTTTCCTCGATACTGAATTCTATTTATATACTGTTGTGAAATAAATGACTGTTATGTAGTTGGAATATTAGTCTTTATTTTCAGCTGCAAGGTTTCTTTAAATTACCTTAAAAAGTCACAGGTGTGTAAACATCAGTTTTTTCTTTCTTTTTCTAATTCTTTTTTTTAGTTTTAGGTTTTCTTTTTTTTTTTTACATTGGCTTTGACTGTGATTCAGGGATTAATCAAGAGATTAAGAGAGTAAGTGTGATAAGAATGGATTTTTGTAGTCGTGGTTAGTTGTTTCCTTCTACTTATTGCCACCTGCAGTCACATTTATCTTAATGTGGTACGTGCAGATTGAGTGACATGGTATGCAAAACACATTTTTGTGAAATCTCACAGAAGGCTAATAATCTACACTTTGTCATTTTACCAGGTCAGCAGCCCTTGGTCCAGAAGGTTCTGGCGCAGCGTCAGGCAACAGGCGCCTGCAGCAAACCCAGGCCCAGGTGGATGAGGTATGATACATCTCTGGTTACTGGCTTACATTAAAGCTCCAACTGTATGATTTTAACACTCAATTTATGTGTGCCCTACCAGTAGGAATACACAAGTTCTTTTTTTCAATTTATTATTTTTAAAGAAAGCTCCTGTGTAAGACGCCCTTTATGTCTGCCCTTTGTCAGAGTCAATCCCGATATCCATGAAGTCACTTGATTCATTCAAAATTTTTCAAAATCATGCAATGTAAGCAAGGCACATTTACATTCAGAGGCAGTTCTACCTGCTCTACCTTTCTCAGCATACATCATTCACCCACTCTTATTATTGAACTCCATGCTCCCCCCTCCTGTCTTCAGCCACTCTGTATGACTCCGTTCTTCCTTCACGTCTGCCTCTCGCAGAGACTTGCATAACCCTTGGCAGCCGTGTCATGAATCACCACAATGTGGAATCAGTAGCTCTACCTCTGCACATGTCGTATCACATGCCAGAGAACACTGGCCATTCCCTTTTTTAGTTTTTAGAAATTATTTTCAAAGCCATATCAGTGAGGCCACCAGGAAAAATGGCTGACAAGTCTCCCTCTTCCTGTGGTTTTACTTTTAATCCCCTCAACTGTCCTTCCACTCTCTTTCTCAGTTGTGGCCTCCTTGATGTTAGCCCCTCCTCCACAGAACTTTAACCTCAGCGTGTCACACAAAGCCTGTGATTGGTTGTCAGAAGTTTATGTAATCACTAGGGTTATGTAAGGTCTGCATGGGCCTGCACACTCCTCCCCACCCTGCCACTCTGTCTGTCTGTCTGTCTGTCCGAGAGGAGGGCCAATAGTAGGGTTTGTGGATCAGTGGAACATATGGGTTATGTGTATTCTGTGATACTGCGTGTACACACATGTATGCCTGTCAGTGAACTCTGTTAAGCAGAAGTGTGTAAATATATTTTTTTTTACCTTGTAAGGTGTGATCTTTCTTGATTGGTTGTTATGTTAAGTAACATTGTTTGAGGTTACTTAACACTCAAAGCATTAACCTCATTGTTCTCTTATGTACAGTATATTTGTGCATTTCTAATCCTTGTCTCTGTGCTCTATTAATTAATAAAAAAATAGGTCCAGTGTGTAGGATTTCTGGGAATCCGTTGACAGAAATTGAATTTAATGTTCATGATTATGTTCTTATAGGTGGTGGGCAATATGCCTTAAAATTTATATCAGGTTTTTTTTTTTGGGGGGGGGGTCTGTTTTTTTTATGGTGACAATATTCTATCACAGTCACAGTATTACACAAATGATAGAGATACTCTGCTCAAGACGTGATTGTATCTTTTCACTGTATTAAGAATGTAACAGGACATATCTTAACAGAAAAATTATTAAAAAGAGGACATGTTCATTGGCTCCAAATGGGAATGAGAATGAGGTATAGGCTGATGTGAGTTTTAGGAGGAGTAACATGCCCCATAATGTTGGTAAATCACTAAATGTGATGTGATGGGCAAACCAAAAAGTGGCTCTCCAGAGGGCCTTTTGCTTTTATGCATTTTTAGTTACCAGCATAGTTTCTCTCAACATGCTTGGAAAGGGAGAGTGAGCAGAGGGGTATTCAGTTGGCTGCAATCCCAAACCCCATCACTAGATGCCACAAAATCCTGCACACTAATATTAAACCAAGTATTTTGTTCTTGTGTGTGTGCGAATGTAGGTGGTGGATATTATGCGTGTTAATGTGGACAAAGTGCTGGAGCGTGACCAGAAGTTGTCTGAACTGGATGACCGAGCAGATGCACTGCAGGCTGGAGCATCCCAGTTTGAGACCAGTGCTGCTAAGCTGAAAAGGAAGTACTGGTGGAAGAACTGCAAGGTGCCTAAACACAGTGTGGTCCAAAAAATAAATAAATATACCCACATCCCTTTTCCCCACTGTAAATGAAAATAGCTCTAACTGATCTTAAATGAACTTCATGCTAGAAGTGTCTTGACTGGAAGTGGTCTGAATTACATTGGCCTGTCATTTTACAACACAGGGTTGCATAATGAAATCTAAGTTGTAGCCTCCTCACACATAGAACTCACAGCATATACAAATATTAAAATTAGAATAGCATAAAATAAAAATAGACATCTCAGCTCCAGTTGATGTGTGTGGCACTGAATTTGTTGTACCTTTACCCCTTGCAGATGTGGGCCATCCTGATAGCTGTCATAGTGATCATCATAATCATCATTGTTAGTGAGTATCAAGCCTGTGGTTTGAGAAGCTTGTCATCAACAGTTTGGACGGTATTGTTGCAGTTGCATCAAAGGGATCTGTGGGATTTTTTAATGGATTACTACTCATAGCCCTTAATATTAAGTGTAGATTAGTTTAGTGTGGATTAAAGATATTTTTGTTAGTTAAAACATTAACAGACTTTCGTTTGTAAAACTAATTAGATTATATAAATGTTTCAACTAACAGGTTCTTTCCTCCTTCATTCTTAGTTTGGAGTTACTCGTAAAATGACAAGCAGAGAAGGAGGAGTGGAGGAAATGATGAAGAAGAGGAGAGGAGCAACATGCACAATTAATGTCTCAGAGGGAGATCACATGATTACTGTCTACTGAGCTCCTCAACATTTTTCCCTTCTTGCGGGGGTTCTTCATTCCTTGTCCTGTGTGTGTGTGTGTGTGTGTGTGTGTGTGTGTGTGTGTGTGTGTGTGTGTGTGTGTGTGTGTGTGTGTGTGTGTGTGTGTGTGTGTGTGTGTGTGTGTGTGTGTGTGTGTGTGTGTGTGAGATTCCTTGTCCTGGTTTTGCGTGCGTGTGTGCGTGCATACGTGTGTGTACTAAACTTCAAGTGCCAGACCATGTGCCAAAGAAAAAGAAACAAACTCAACTACAACCCATAAAATAAGTATAAATGAATCATCTTTGAGTGTATGACAAAGCACACACACATATATTCCCACCTTAGGACCGGAAGTGAAGAATTGTTGTAAACTCTCCTCAAGTTATATTTTCTTTTTTATGTTTTATTAATAGCCATTGATTTTGTGTGCCAGACTTAGAGAAGTGCCTTTGAAGATATGCTGTTCTGCGTTAGTTTGTAACAGTATCCCTGCATATCATGGAAGACAAACCCATTTCCAACAAATACATATTTGTACTTTTCAGAATGCCAATATTTAGATTTTTTCCCCCTCATTAAAAAAAAAATGCTGGTCTGTCATTTTATGAATCCTTAAAGTTGACCAATGAGATCCAATGCCTTATTTTATTTCTGCACATGATTGATTGCTAATTAAATTCTCTGTGTAAGACATATAATTTTGGACTGAATAAAGAGGAATTTCATTCATCACCCAACAACACAAAGCTGACCAGTAATACACTGTTGAACCACCTGATCATACCTGTCCTTGTGCATCTCCCTCTCAGGTCAGACTTGGTTACAGGAAAAACTATAATAAGCTTGTGTTTATTTAAGTGCCTATATGCAAAGACCAACAGCCTCAGAGCTTGGCAAGGCTAGAAAAACCTCTGAAAAGTTATAAAAAAATAAATAAATAAATAAAAGTGCTACACTGGGTTAAAAGCGGTGAATTGTCTCAGGCACGTCTCAAGGATGTGCCAGAATATTTGCCTTTGTGAAATATTCAAGTACACTATGGTAAGAAAATAGTAGTAGAAGATGCCTTAATAAGTGCCTCCAATGGAGAATAGTCAAAATACAGCCATGCCTTGTTGATCATATATACCAGCCAGTGAGAGAGTGAGCCCTCTGGATGCTCACAGTCCAAATACTGTGCTGCTTGCTTATTCAGCTGAGCTTACTAACCTTTAATGAAATCTTCTGTTAAGTCAAACTGGCATTTATCCCATCTGATCGATGTAAAGTACTTCTAGAGTGTGATTTTGTTTTTTAGTTTTTCTTCTTATAACTAGCTTTTAAGCAATATATTGTGTGTAGAACTAACCTTATGGAGACTGTATAGTATCTTTTGGTGCTCTGTGCTTACTGCTGCTGAGCATCATGTGTGTTTGAGTATCAAGGAAAGCTTTGTCCACAGTGTGATATACAGTATAGAGTGCCACACCAACACTAGATGATTGTATTCCCTGCTGTTACTTCCATCCTATTAAAATAAATGTATTTTAATGAGACAGACAATTTGGGATTACTTTTGACAATTTCACTTTCTGGAATTTAATTACTACAAGTGGAACCTTCACAGTGCATGGATGATACTGTATTAACTAAAATGAACATCACCAGATTTAGGCTTTTCAGACATTTATGTAGTGTTTTGCCAGTCTGTTGCCATTAAGGAAAATGTGTAATATATGAAAATGCTTTTATCACATGTATTGAATTGTCATCATCCTCTCCCCTCTACACCTGAAATTTGAGACCCAGTAAGTCTCAAGCCTTGCTCATGTCTCCCTACAAAGAATGCATTTGGACCTAAGTGCATTCTACTGTTTGGCCATGAATGCCTTTTGCTTGAATAAATTGATTTAACTTAAATGTCAGTGCCTCAACTGTGTTTTTCTCTTTCTGATCTGTTGCGATAGAATAAATGCCAATGGTTTCTCTGCTGGGGGACATACTGTCTCACAGCTAGTCTTGGTCCATCTTCACTGATGGCCATATGGTCACTGATTCCTCTGATGGAGTTTGATATTAGCCATTTTTTCTCATTAAGTCAATAATTCAAAGATTCACACTTTTGAGCAGTTCACTGGCTGTCACCTGACTCACTGGCACCAAAAATAGAAGAAGAAAAACAGCTGTCAGCCAATGTTTCCATAGAGAAAAACGTCACATGTATAAAAGGAGGACTGTATTCCAGTTAATGTACTGCAGCATCAAAAGGTTTTCTTAACTTTGCTATTGTAGCCATTATTACTAAACTTAGTATTATTCAAAAAGCGTTAGCACAATCCCTTTACTCAGACCTGGATTGGCCAACTAGGTGGACTTTCGGCAAAAATGAGCCACAGGCCCTAACTGATCCTTGCAGTTAAACTAATTAATACAAATATCATATCAGACCATGACAAAACCTCAAACAAAGTGGGGCCAAAGGTTTTTTTCAGACAGTTAATCGACTAATAGTTCAATTTATAAAACGTGATAAATATTTAAAATGTCCATCACAATTTCTGAGCGCTTTATAATTTATTAACAATAATATTTATTGTTAATTACCCTCCATCTCTTTGTGATTCTTGCAGTTTGATTAAACAAAAATATATTGTTACTATGTCAGATAACATACAACAACAAAACTAATAATTCAAAGCTAAACCCTCTTGTTGAAAGCAGCATATGTGAACAGCATTGCCTGGACCATGCAGCGGCTCTCTTCATTCATCCAGTAGTAGAGGGGCGGATACAGCGGGTTTACAGTGAGTCGGTGCTCTAGCAGTCGACACCGGACTTGTTGTCCCTCTGTTGTGTAACATGGAGGTCCACGTGAACTGTGTGAAAGCGGATGACAGATCGTTGCGTCTGGCCTTGCCCACTGTCAGGCGCTATGACCAATCACACGGTAGATACTAAATTAGCCTGTCCAATCACAATGGAGTGGGCGGGGTTATACTGCACCGGCCTCACGTTGCACAAATGTGTCAAGCGCTCCCGAGTGGATGACGATTACGTACGTGACTGGACCATAATTCAAAAAAATACTGATAATACGGCCTGGCGACCAAAAAAATAGTTTCGCATTTTGTGGATATTGATGCTGAGACACAAGTGGAGTCGAAAGGGTAAATATTCCATCAGAAAATTTGAAATGTCGTTAGCGAGTTGGCTAAGCTAACTTAGCTAACCACCTCGCCCACGGCACCAACCGGAGAGAACAGTAGATGTAAACAAATGAAATTTAATTGTTGTCTTTTCTCCATGTATGCTATTGTGACTGTGTATTGTGTTGTTTTAGTTGGACGCTTTACATTTCCATACAGTCAAGCACGACTTGGCTGTAAGTAGTGTGCAGGAGTGTATATTGCTAGTGTGTGTTAGCTACATGACATGTCTGCCATAAGTCAGGGGTTTTGCAGTCAGCGAGTGGCGCTTAAGGAGTTATTAACAAGCTGTAGCTAATGTTGCTCTGACACGCTTACATTATGTGAATAAAAAGTGCAATTATCATATTTGCTAATACAAAGGTCAGTAAGCTATTAGTTTACGTTATGTAGTAATAATTGAAATATCTTCGAAGAACTCCTCCGGTGTTGCAGCCTTGCCAGTTTCAGGATTTACTAACGTTCGTTGTCACATTCTGTATTCATAGTGTTGTTTGTTGCTGGCCAGATTTGTGGTAATATACAAAACAATGCAATCTTAGTAATGTCATAATGGCGGCTGCGCTTTTGCTTTCGGTGTAGTAGTAGCTGTCTCTCCTTTAACATTGAACCTTAAGCCGTGCAGTGGTTAGTGGGTTTATTGAGGTTACTGGGTTCATGTGGGGAGGGGGCAGGGAACCATGAAGAGTGTCAGGTTTGTTTTGAGTGGGAATGGCTTGTGGGCTGTTTTTCAAGTGGATGAAAGTCTGTAAAACATGTATCAGTGGAGACTTCCTCGTGCTCTTTTCTTATCAGTTGTATTTGTGTCAGTTTTTTTTTAAACTGTAGTGATCTTGGTTTTTGAGGTGACCTATATATAGTTGTACTTACAAGTCTGGATGTATGTACCTGAAGCCCACAGATATTTACCTTGCTGTCAGAAGTCAGTATATTGCCTCATGAAATACATGTTAGGGTGTGGATGAACCATGTTTACATGTTGTCACTCTGTGAATGTTATTATATAACATTGTGATTTCATAACCAAATATCGCTGAGCTGGAGATGTATATCCGGCCAGGATTTTACTTCCGTATTGGCAGGAATTTGATGAGCATTTGTGTTGTAAATTTGAGTATGTCTGAGAATCTCTTAAAGATAACAAGAATTTATTATCTCTGTTATCTCTATCTCTGTCAGCTTTTTAAATTGCTTTTCGTATTCATTGTTGTATTGACGAGGAGACACAATACACCTGACTTGAGCACAGACTTTGCATCGCTCATGGCTGTTCTTTGACTCCATGTCAATCCACACTGGGTTGGCTGGGTTGACTATTTGTCCTCTGCCTTTCTAAAAGTTATTGCTCCTCTCAGAAACTCAAGTTTAAGCAAGAGTTTTCTGCTCAAATGTTTTTGTTGTTCCACATATGAAGGGCTTGGTACGTTGGCTGAGGGAGCTCAATGCACTGCAAGTTAAAGATCTAGGGCAGTCTATTGGCAGACTACGGCCAAAACGTAATGTAATCTTCAAGTATGTTTTCATCAGTGTATAATCCTGAGAACAAGAATTGTTGTGTTTCGTTACCTTAGAGTGAGCTCTTCATATCTACAGAGGGAGAGCGTCGTCTTCCATGGACTCCACCATGTTACACTGCCTTGTTTCAACAGTAGCCCAAAATGGACAAACCAAGCACTGGCTCTTGACATTTTGCATTTCTCGTGAGTTTGTTCTCCTACACACTTGGAAAGGGGTGGGTAAGCGGAGGGGTATGCAGTTGGTTGCAGTCTGCAACCTTTGTACTCTTTCTATGTGCTGAAAAGGGACCACTGCATGCACCTCACAGGACCTTGCAGAGTGAACAAGTGGAACTCTTTTTTAATGATTTCTGAGGAGGTTTAGTGTTTATGACAGATATTCACCTTTAGGATCTTACCACCAGTGTTGACAGATGATCTGTAGCCTACATGATAACCACATAGACATTGTTAGACCAGAAATATCCCAAGGTGTAGGCTTGAGAAGGTCAAGCATTTTAATGATGAAGAGATAACTTAACCCTGAAGTTTAAAAAGTTACACATCACACAGTATCGCATCTTTTTGAGGCAGAGGAGATTTTGTACTTATATGTGCCATGACCACTGATGAAGGTGAGGATGTACAGTACAGGGGTTTTGGTGGTGACGGACTCTGGTTGTCCCAAATAGAACCAGTTCACCAAAACGCAACAGACTATGTTTTGGAAGACATCCAGGGTTCATCACTATACCCTCTCACCAAGTCACGCAGTCATTATCTTACAGGTATTAAACTACTAATGAAACTGCTTTGACAACCTTGGCCACAAGATCCCTGTGTACTATCTAAGCTTCTCAAATCAAAGACCTTTAATATCTCTTTATCATCCATCACAGGGTAACAGCCCAGATCAGTGGATTTGTGCAGGAAATCTTGCACGCTGTACCAAACACTGTCTATGTGCACATGACCATTTCTGTGTTCTTAACAGGCCACAGTCAGTCTGTCATTACTGATAAATCCATTTATTATCTCTAATCAACAGTAGTTTTCCCACTTTTTTCAAACTGCTCCAACATATTTTTTCAAACTACAAACTACTGAACTGCTGAAGGAGAATGAACAATGCCCAGGAATAATGTTTGAAAGGTGTGAAATATTTTAAGGTTTGTTGAAAAGTTGATGCAAAACTGCACTGTCCTCTCTAATTTGTGTGGTGAAGCAGCTGAGGGAGTATGAATAGTTGAAAAAACATGAAACAGTCTAATTACTATGGAAAGTACTGAAAAGGCGAGTAAATCTCCTAATGTATGAAAGGTTTACAATATAATAAGCTTAGAATTGTGTTTCTCACTTAAAGTATGAATAAGATAAGTCTTGGAAAATGCTTGAAAAAGTGAAAATGTATAAGATCTGTGTGTGTGTGTGTGTGTGTGTGTGTGTGTGTGTGTGTGTGTGTGTGTGTGTGTGTGTGTGTGTGTGTGTGTGTGTGTGTGTGTGTGTGTGTGTGTGAAACTGCTCTAATTAGCAAATCAATATCAGCCATGTTTTCCCAGCTGTAAAGGTTGTAATTTTGGTGGTAACTGGTGTTTGACTCCAGGGATGCATTGCACCAGCTGGTGCATGAGCTAAGCCTGGTCCTAACTGTTAAGTTGGTCTTTGTTAAGACAAGTCTTTACAATAGACTTTATGACTTTATGATACATGTCCATGTGAATGCCCCCACGACAATGTCTATTGCCTAGCACCATGTGCTGTCAGGATAGATTGTTAACAGTCTTCACTGTCTGGCAAACTGGTAGTTAACCATTTCAAATTTGCATCAAAGTTATGGAGGATCAAAGAAAGAGAAAAGGCAGTTTTACGGACTTACAGCCATCACAAGAAAACACTGACTTACAAGCAGTCTAACGTAATAACAAATAGAAGAAACAGTTGGCTTGGAGAGAAAAAAGGGAGACCATAAATGACTGCTCAGATAAAATGGAAAGACGTTTGGGAGCGTCTGTTTCAACTGATCTCAGCATTGAACTAGTAATCACAATATCTCCAGACTCCCTTTAAAAAGTCGTGCAATTTTGAGAGTTGCTGAGAAAGGACAAACTTGATAAATTTTGTTAAACAGCTACAGCTAATTCTTAATTCATGCCTTCTTGTAAATTCTAAATACTTCTGCTTCTACCTCAAAGACAGTAACTCCTATCAGGTAAATGGTGGTATGAGCAATAGAAGACCCTGCTGAGCAGACTGTGTGAAATCTGTATGTGTTGTGTCAAAAATGTGAAAACTGGAGCAGGTAAGAAAAGTGGCTGTGTTTGTTTCTGTCCTGAAATTTGTCCTCTCGGTTAGTTAGAGTTTTGTAAATTGAAGCTGAGACACACATGGAATGGAAAAGGTAGATTAGATCAAAGGTAGGAAGATTTAAGATGTTGTTAGCGAGTTGGCTAAGCTAACTTAGCTAACCACCTCGCTCACGGCACCAACCAGAGAGAACAGTAGATGTAAACAAATGAAATTTGATTGTTGTCTTTTCTCCATGTATGCTATTGTGACTGTGTATTGTGTTGTTTTAGTTGGACGCTTTACATTTCCATACAGTAAGCACGACTTGGCTGTAAGTAGTGTGCAGCAGTGTGTATTGCTAATGTGTTAGCTACATGACATGTCTGCCATAAGTCAGGGGGTTTGCAGTCAGCGAGTGGCGCTTAAGGAGTTATTAACAAGCTGTAGCTAATGTTGCTCTGACACGCTTACATTATGTGAATAAAAAGTGCAATTATCATATTTTCTAATACAAAGGTCAGTAAGCTATTAGTTTACGTTATGCAGTAATAATTGAAATATCTTCGAAGAACTCCTCCGGTGTTGCAGCCTTGCCAGTTTCAGGATTTACTAACGTTCGTTGTCGCATTCTGTATTCATAGTGTTGTTTGTTGCTGGCCAGATTTGTGGTAATATACAAAACAATGCAATCTTAGTAATGTCATAATGGCGGCTGCGCTTTTGCTTTCGGTGTAGTAGTAGCTGTCTCTCCTTTAACATTGAACCTTAAGCCGTGCAATGGTTAGTGGGCTTATTGAGGTTACTGGGTTCATGTGGGGAGGGGGCAGTGAACCATGAAGAGTGTCAGGTTTGTTTTGAGTGGGAGTGGCTTGTGGGCTGTTTTTCCTATCAGTTGTATTTGTGTCAGTTTTTTTTTAAACTGTAGTGATCTTGGATTTTGAGGTGACCTATATATAGTTGTACTTACAAGTCTGGATGTATGTACCTGAAGCCCACAGACATTTACCTTGCTGTCAGAAGTCAGTATATTGCCTTGTGAAATACATGTTAGGGTGTGGATGAACCATGTTTACATGTTGTCACTCTGTGAATGTTATTATATAACATTGTGATTTCATAACCAAATATCGCTGAGCTGGAGATGTATATCCGGCCAGGATTTTACTTCCGTATTGGCAGGAATTTGATGAGCATTTGTGTTGTAAATTTGAGTATGTCTGAGAATCTCTTAAAGATAACAAGAATTTGTTATCTCTCTTGTTATCTCTATCTCTGTCAGCTTTTTTAATTGCTTTTCGTCTTCATTGTTGTATTGACAAGGAGACACAATACACCTGACTTGAGCACAGACTTTGCATCGCTCATGGCTGTTCTTTGACTCCATGTCAATCCACACTGGGTTGGCTGGGTTGACTATTTGTCCTCCGCCTTTCTAAAAGTTATTGCTCCTCTCAGAAACTCAAGTTTAAGCAAGAGTTTTCTGCTCAAATGTTTTTGTTGTTCCACATATGAAGGGCTTGGTACGTTGGCTGAGGGAGCTCAATGCACTGCAAGTTAAAGATCTAGGGCAGTCTATTGGCAGACTACGGCCAAAACGTAACGTAATCTTCAAGTATATTTTCATCAGCGTATAATCCTGAGAACAAGAATTGTTGTGTTTCGTTACCTTAGAGTGAGCTCTTCATATCTACAGAGGGAGAGCGTCGTCTTCCACGGACTCCACCATGTTGCACTGCCTTGTTTCTACAGTAGCCCAGAATGGACAAACCAAGCACTGGCTCCAAGCATTTCTCTTGAGTTGGTTCTCTTACACACTTGCAATATTGTAATGATAAAGAGATAACTGAAGTTACACTCATAGTATCACATTACAGGAACTTTTGTACTTGTTTGTTGTGTGTATTTGCAGCACGTTTGTGTATTTGCAGTGGAATGATACGTAGCTTATTTTATCCGTGATGTTGTTTTCTATTCTGTCATTACATGGTATTGGAAAATATTCTATTTTAACATTGTTTGTGGCCATATTGTCCATTTTTGTTTAATTTAGTTCAGTTATTTTATATTTGTTTTGACCATATACATGGTATTTGTTGTGTATGCACTTTTGCAGCTCAACAGTTTTCTTTTCACAATAATAAATATGGAACAGTTTTAATCTTATGCCTACAAACATTGCACATATAAACAGTCTCAAAAAACATAATCAACTCAACTCAGTGGTGCAACTAAGCTTTTTCTTTACATTTGAATCGTGCATTCAGCAAGAGTTCAAATTCCAACCTTGACCTTGTTGTGGCCTCCTCAGGTTTGTTTGTGTGCTGTAAAAATAAAGCAAGGCCACAGCATTAAACCTACACCACAGTGAGCATGGGTTTGTGTCTGTGCCTTGTACACACACCGTACTCGTATAATAAAAGGATGGCTTATACGCACCGAATTGAGAAAGCTGCTTATGTAATCCTGCAGTGACGACCTGTTGAACAGCGCCGGATGTTTTCACTGGCTCCTGTTTATACTTCTCAGGGTACAGTTTGTGTTTGTGTATAACTGACATAGTGAGAGCTGGAGAAAAGCTTGCAAAAGGCAGTTGACTGGAGATGGTAAAGACCTTACCTCTGTTTTGTTATGTTGAGTTTGATATCTGAAAAAACATCCTAAAGCAGCTAATTTTAAGTATAAATACTGTCTGAGTTTAAATCCATTTGTGATGTTTTATTCTTATCTGTAAACATTAGATAAATGTGTCACTTATGTGCGTCTCCAGGGAATTTGAGCTACATTTGACTTGAATGAAAGACAAAGAAAATGTCTCTGCGGGAATCAGGCTACGGACTATCACATTATTATTGTTTTATTGGTGTTGTGTAAAGAGTGACAATGTGCTGGTGCTCGCAGTATTGATGGATGAAATGTGCTCATAAGTGTAAATCGTAGATTAAGGGAGTGAGTCAGGAAGCAGTGAGTCAGCTGGATCAGATAGTCTAATGGTATTAGATAACAAGGCAGGCCGTGTGTTGTTCATCTTTGAGTAATGAAAAGCTCTGTCATATTGAACGCAGCCTTTTACTTGTTTTTATTTGCTAATAAAGCGCCAAGTATCACTTATTTGTGACAAGTTTTCAGCCTTTTAATTTGTGTTTTTCTCCTTCTCTCTCAATATTTTCCATGGCAGACATTTTGACATGTCATAGCATGAAAAGCACAGCTGTAATGAACTGCAATACAAAGCCATGGCTGGACCTGACCACATTCATAGAATGCAGCAATCAATATTATTATCCTTATTAATTAGACCTGTGCTTTTCCTGCTCTATAATAATACTTATACTTGAAGCAGGATTTGAGTATTCACTGTGTTCACACTGGAGAAATTAAGTATGTTCAACAAAAACATTCAGTGTGCAGAATCAGAAAAATAGGAAAATGGAAATGGAGGACTTACTCACAGCTGCAAAATGAATCAATTTTGACTTGTGGTAAGACAGCTCCTGAAGGACTTTGGAAAGCATCTTCAGGAAGACATTAGCTATCTCTGAGGAGTGCAACTGACATCTGAAAATGCAGTTTTGTGTCATTTCTTTTCATTAACCGCAAAAACAATATGTTAAAAATGTAATATATAATACATACTGTGTACATTTCACATGTACTATGGACTTGCAACCCAGAATGTTTGTCTGTTCACGGCATAAAACACAGGAAAACATACTAGCAGAGCAAATTTAGACGCATCCTTCTTTCGGTTTAGGTTAAGGAGGCTGCTGCCATATCCTAACAGTCCTGACAAGAATTTTTACCCCCTGTTAAGCCCATTAACAAAACATTTTACTGTCTCATAGCATGAAATAAGCATAACGTGTCTGCAGGGGTTTGAGCAGGTTGCTCAGCGGGTATTACCTCACACTGTGGTCACTACTGGACTGTTAAGAGCAAACCTCCTACTGTACCTCATGTCTTCAACTAGGAAAAGATGGAGCATAGTGCTGATACCGCGTGTCATAAGACTTCCTGGATGCTTTAAGGCTCCAGTGTCGTCATCTTAAAGCTTGGGAGGAACTGCATATTATTTTTTGATTCACTTTTTGTTTTCATCTTTTAATATAGATTTTGTCAAAATAATGCCCGTTAGTGCAGCCTCACACCTCTGAGGTGGATTTGCTACTGTTTATAGTCACTGGAGTTATGTAAGAAATGAGCTGTTTGGACGCCACCTGCTGCTTCTTCTTCCATGTTGTGAATTCGGTCCTGCTAAATTTGCTCTAATACTGTTCCTTATCATCTCCCTTTATTTTTTTGTATCTTACAGTGTTCAAGGCAGATCCTTACATCCAGCATTGAGCATTGATTGAATCAACACTAATTTACCGTCACCACATGGAACCCATTCCCCGTGTTGAACATATGAAGACCCTTACTGACCACTGTGACTGGACAAATTACTATTGATGTGCGACCAAAGTGCTGAGATGCCCGGAGGTGACAGCGGTCCAGATGGGGAGGAGCCTGCATTACCGTCAGTCACGGGAGAAGATGGAGGGGAGGGGAGGGTGCCGTCAGGGCAGCAGGACGGAGGGCCTCAGTTAGAGTGCCTCAGGAGGGAGGAGAGTGGAGCTTCAGGTGGAGAAGTGGGGCAGGAAGATGAGGAGATGACTAGCGGATCAAATGACTTGTCTTCCTCAGCCAATCACAGCCCTGGTAGCGCCATAGGCTCCACCTCAGCTTCAACTAAGAGGTATTTGTCTGTTTGTGTGTGCCCTGACCTCTAGCCATACCTTCACATCCAACTACAGTGACTTAAATTTCTTCCTTGTCTCGTCATCTCAGAAAGAGAGCAAAATCTGACATTATAGTATTGTCTGCCAGTAATGGTATATATCACGACACAGTGCACAGTACTAAAAATCACGACACAGTACACAGTACTAAAAGTTTAAAATAAGTATACCGTACTACATTTGATGATTTTCTTCTTTTACTTAGAACGGCCATTTCAAGTGTTACAGGTTTTAAAGTTATCAGGTGCAAATACATGCCAGTCTGACTCAACTGGAATGTTCAGTGAAATGTGAAGTCAGGCACAGGTGGGGTCCAGGCAAGTTGCAGAAGACAGATACTTGCCACATAGATAAGGCAAGTAAGCAAGGTCAAAGTTGAACCTGAAAGCTTGTATGTAACCTGTATTTTAAATTATTGCTGTTGCATTATAAAGCACTGAACAGTTTACAGCCAGTATACATTTCTGATCTGCTGCTCCATGATGAGGCTCTCAGACAGTCTAGTGCAAGGTCTGCCCACTGTCAACCGAGTCAAGACCAAACACGTAGAGGCAGCATTTCAGTGTTTTTGCCGCACATATTTGGAAAGAACTCCCATAAAACTTTGGATCTGCTGCATGTCTCAGATCTTTTGGCTTAAAACTGTCCTGTTTGCCTCTGCATTGTATTAAGTTAAACTCTCCTAATCTATGTGTAGCAGTGAGAACGCAGACGGTAGCAGAGGGCAGGCCCACAGAGAGGTGATGATGACGGTGGCTGAGATGAAGAAGAGGCTCCCATCTGAAAAACGCAGTCGCAGCAAAGCCAGCACGGTGGAGGCCTTACATTATGCTCTCAACTGTGTCAAACAAGTTCAAGGTAAGCGGACACCTGGAAACTCTTAGAAACTGACACCACTTTTTCTGACATCACCTTGTTTCAAAGCAGCGCGTATGTTTGTGTGTTCCTCTGCAGCCAATAGTGAATACTACAAACTGCTGATGCGAAATGGCCAGGATGAAAGGAGAGATGCCTGTGTTTGCACTCTGGAAGAGTTGGACCGAGTCACCTCTGAACACACCCTTAAAAACACGGTACACATACATTCACACGCAAACACACACACACGAACTAACAGCAGCTGATGCTGTTGTCACTTAAGTAGTCATGACAACAGAGGGTTTGTTCGGATTTGTTCTCATATTCAACTTTGATACTGATTCAGGACTGTCACAGTTGAAGACCATCTTAAAGTAAAACACAGTCTTACACATTCATACCTATGTGGTTACTTTTGCCTCACGCCTGGGCGGGTGTGTGAGTGTATGTGTGTTTACTGCTTTTGTGTGTGTCTGTGACTTGGCTCGCTTGTGTGCTTGTGTCTTTCTACATGTGCGTGCGTACGTCTCTCTGTGTCTGCGTGTAGGATTCCTTCGTGGTGGTTTTCTCGCTGTTGAGCGGCCGCGTGTTGTACGCGTCGGAGCAGGCTCCCAGCATCCTGTGCTGCAAGCGGAAGTTCCTGGAGTCAGCCAAGTTTGTGGAGCTGCTCTACCACCAAGATGTTAATGTCTTCTACTCACATACAGCTCAGCCGCATCTGCCACCCTGGAGCAACTCGCACACAGGTGTGTTTGGACACTCATGATGTTTTGAGTCGGTTTTGTTTATTTTCAGCATTATTTAGCTTAAGTAGAAAGCTTTAACCGGAAGAACTTTGAGGTTTGGGGTGCTGGGGTCTGGCTTTATTTATTACAGTTTGTTGACACTGTAAGCTAGTTATTTTTTCCAGGTTATATTTAAATTTACTGTTCATTTGAATTTACAACAGTGTAATAAATATTGGATTTGATTTGCCCCTCTGTTCCTCGTCTCTGCAGGGCTTCTCTTTGACTGTGCCCAGGTCAAATCTTTCTTCTGCAGAATCAGGTCAGTACTTGCACTGTATTTTCATTCCATTAAAGACCTTGCTGAGACTACACCACCCCTAATTCTGTGATTTCACAATAATACAGTCTCTCTGGGAAGATCAGATGCTCTCAGAAAAATATGAATTTCCACAAATTTTTGGAGAACATTAATTGAAGTGACTCATAATTAACCAATCTTTACCAGCAGATATCAGTGAAGAACAACTGAAAGTTGCTTTTAAGCTCGTCAGACATTTTGCCAACTCTTTGGGACTTTACTTTTTACTTTTACAGAGCAATTACTTTTGTAGGAGAAACGTGTAGATCTGACTGTAGCCTTCATTTGTTTAAATCATTCCCAGTTTGATATATTTTTTCAGTGTTTGATATTAGTTGAATAAAATGAATTACTGTATGTTCACTTCATACATCACAGTAGAAATTTCAGTTTCAATTTATATTTTAGGGGTGGGAAGGACCGCGAGGGTGAGATGCGTTACAACCCGTTTCGGATAACACCCTACCTGCTGAAGGTGCAGGGAAAAGGAAGCAGCGGGGAGGAGGAGCCGTGCTGCCTGGCGCTGGCTGAACGCATCATCTCTGGATATGAAGGTACAAATATTAATTTTAGCATGTCAAACTGCACAGAACTCAAACAGCCAAGTGAATAGTAAACAAAAAGCTGTTTACCTGCAGACCTTTTTACGCTTGTTCCTGGACACACAATGTTAGCTAATTTCTAATAGAAGATGTCTGTCAGCAGTATGCAGAGGCCTTCATGTACTTAAACATGTAAGAAAGATCCCTGTGACACTGATACTGTTCGCTTGTGCAGCTCCTCGGATCCCCTTGGACAAGCGCATCTTCACCACCACACACTCGCCTGGCTGTGTGTTCCTGGAAGTGGATGACAGGTCAACACACATACCGACCTTCTGCACAATCCTGCTTTACACTGAGCTTTTTAAATGGCGGCGTGTTGATGAGGCTGATTTTGATGGTTGCTGTCCACAGGGCGGTGCCGTTGCTAGGATACCTTCCTCAGGATCTGATCGGCACGTCGTTACTGACTTGCATCCACCCAGATGATCGCCCCCTCATGCTGTCTATGCACCGGAAAGGTAAGCGTTCAAGGGGGGTAAATGATTTGGGTTTTTTTTTTATTATTAATAAGTTTAAGAGTAGCCCTTATCAGTATACTGAGATGAGATAATTTGTCAGTGTATGTACTAAACAATTCATTGATTTGTGGAAAAAATATCTGTAGCTTAACCAATAACCAAGTTTCACCCCAAATTGGGACCCTCCCAAAATTTCATCCAGTGTTGTTTATAGGGGTGTCGCGATTTTCTAAATCCATGATTCAATATGACTTTCAAGTTTAAAGTCACACAGCGCTGATGGCTGTGTCATTGCCAGTCTGTCAAGTCTTGATTTGTAAATATCAATAGATCATTGGTTTTATGCTGACAACAGCCATTTATTTTGGCAAAAACATAAAAAAAACAGGAGTCTCTGTGTGTGTAGCAGTGTGTATGTGTACCAACATGACACCAGTGACTTCAAGCAGAAGGATTTTCCAACTCTGTTTCTCCATCATCTCCGACTCCAACAGTGGCCATAGTGTCAAGTGTAAAAGTGCAGCTGCAGGCTGCTTGTAAGCTGCACTGTGTTTGAACAGGTTATTGTTTTTTCTTTTGGACACACACCCGTTGGGGATGAAGAGAATAAATATACTGGGAGAACTGCTGATCCTCATTTCGATTTTTGATTTAGAATCAAAATTGTGACAGCCCTCATTGTTCATAGTGACCAATCAGTCTTAAAGTCTCCTGCATCCTTCCCACTCTCTTGCTGTTTTTTCTCTTTATGCCATGTGTAGTGTTGAAGTATGCCGGCCAGTCTCCATTCGAGCACTCTCCGGTGCGTCTACGCTGTCAGAATGGAGACCACATCACTTTGGACACCAGCTGGTCCAGCTTCATCAACCCTTGGAGCCGCAAGGTGGCCTTCATCATTGGACGGCATAAAGTCAGGACGTAAGTAACAATGGCACAATGTTAATACCACACAAAGACGGGGTTGGTATTTGCATGGTCTGTCATATAATACACCTATCCTATGTGTTATTGCTAAGAGTTGCTAATTAAATAAAACAACACCATAACAAAGATAACCTCACTGTACATTTGTCTTTCGTCCACAGGAGTCCACTGAACGAGGATGTGTTTGCTGCTCGGACTAATGACGATGTCCCAGTCACCCATGAGGAAATAAAAGATTTGCAAGGAAAGATCTACAAGCTTTTCCTGCAGGTCATTATATCAGTGCATCATTCAAGTATTTGTTTCATATCTCATTAGAGAAAGTCAAATGCTTGCAGGTCATCAATACTAAAATTAGCTTTCCTGCCTCTGTTTCATATAAATTTTAAATCAGTCCTTTCTGGCGTTTTCTTAGGTTTGGTAACCTTAGAAAGAAATCACATGACAAATCTCTGGGCTCTGAAAATTTGAAGGCCATCATTGGCCATTTTTGACACATTTTATTGCCTTACTAGATAATTAATATAACTAATAGTGGAAGCAAGTTGCAGTCTGAGACCACATATATATCCATAGGTGTACACTAGAAATGCATCACATTATCCGGTTCTATGCCAGTAAAATGTACGCACATGCAGCTGTCCCCAAAAATAGTTATTTCATATTCAGTTTTTTATTATGAACATACAATTGAATTTTTCATCAAAGAAAGTTAATGAGAAATGTTTGTGTATGTTGTCAATTACAGAGAGAAAATCTGAATCTTCTTTGTGTCTCTTCTCCACAGCCGGTCCATAACAATGGTTCCAGTGGTTACGGCAGTTTGGGAAGTAATGGCTCTCATGAGCACTACATCAGCGTCGCTTCTTCAAGTGACAGCAATGGTAACGTGTGGGAGGACTCGCACCGGGAACTGGTAAGACATCATAGTGACATCACAGCCCAGGAAGCCAATGGTAACCCTGCTACCAAGTTGAATCCTGCTGATTCGTTGTGTGTTATTGCAGATGACTCTGCAGCAGATCTGTGCTGATGTGAATAGAGTGAAGACTTGGGGCCAGCAGGCTTATCTGGGTTCCAGCCACAAAATCGCTCTCCTTGGCAAGCCTGCCGCAGGTAATGCAGCACCCCACATTCAAAATACAAAACATAAAAAAACTGTGTTCAAATGTGCAAATGTTTTAATATTGGCTAAAATGACCCTTTATTTTCCCAGCACGTCTGTGCCCCGCAGCCTCCAATCCGGAGGTCAGAGATCATGAGGGAAGCAGGAAGCAAACGCACATTCCTTCCTATCAGCAGATCAACTGTGTGGACAACATCATCAGGTGTGTGGTGTTCGCATCATTGTGCCACTCTAAGATCACGTTTGTTTCATGCTAAACCACCTGATTCCTATCACACTATTAATTGTGTGTGTCTCTGTTTGTGTCTTCTAGATATTTGGAGAGCTGTACAGGTCCAGCCCTCAAGCGGAAGAGTGACTCTCATTCCTTGGCCACCTCGTCTTCCTCATCCTCTACCTCGGAAGACGACAAGCCTGCTGGAGCCACTGACACAGCTCAGGCCAGCTCAGATGGTATACACACACCACACACCACACAATCTACTACTCAGTCATCATTTGAGTAATATGATGAAAAGCAACCATTCATCTCATTGCTCCTCACTTCCCAGTAGTGTTGGACAGTGGGGTGTCAGTGGCCCCTACCGCAGCAGCAGTTGTTGGAGCACCTCTGACAGACATCACAATGTCCACTAAGGCCATGAGTGTAGTCTCTGTCACCAGCCAGTGTTCATACAGCAGCACTATCGTCCATGTGCCACAACCTGAATCAGGTACATAAACATGCCTTTACATCTGTGTGTCAGATGATGGGAGTCACTCAGAGACTGTAACTGTTTTGTTGATCTTAGATTTTAATAATCTGCATTTTGGAGTTAAATCTTTAATTAGAATAGCTTTGGGTCAGTGTCACATTAGGAAACTGTCAGTTGAATATGTTCTTTCATTAATATTCCCTGACAGAGGCCACGGCACTGGAGGATGCCCCAATGGGCAGTGAGCCTGCTGATGCTGCTCAGACCCCTGTCCGTCCCACCACAGAGGAACGACGGTTTCTAGGTCTCACTAAGGAGGTGCTGTCAGCTCACACCCAGAAGGAGGAGCAAGAATATGTAGATCGATTCCGCCATCGGATCCTCCAGAGCCCCTACAGCTCCTACCTGCAGCTGGACACCAGCTCTATGGCTCACTCCCACCACCCAGGTATGTGTGTACCTTATTAAAGTGGATTTAGAGTCAGCTGAACAGAATTTTAAAGGCACAGTTTGGTGCTTTTGATCAAACTTATTCTGCAGGCTGTGTGCATCTTGCAACAGGTGACTACCTACGTCCATTGAGCGGTGGTGGGTGGAATCGCTCTCGGAGAGGAAAGCCAAGACACAAGCGGCCCAAACCCCAGGGTTCCTCAGACAGCTACGCTTCGCCACCTGGCCCCAACTCCTCCTGGCCCTCCTCAGAGTCCTCCCAACCCCAGATGGGGGCCCCTTACAGCCAAACATCCCAACTCCAGGCACCATTCTTCCCCATCATGGCGACCCAGCCTGGCCCTGACCAACCGCTCAGACCACAACAGCTGCCTGGAGCGACCCCTGCGGTGCTGCAGCCTCCTGACCAAGGCCTGTTCAGCTACAACTTCAGCATCATGCAGTCTGCTCAGAGCCTGCCAGGCATGCAACCAATCCAGATGGAGCCCATTCAGAATATGCAGAACTTTCACAACCTGCAGCCCATGGCTCCAGCCCAGAGCATCAACCCATACATGACTCCGGTCATGGCTGTCATCCTGCCCAACTACCCAACTTTCACTCCAGGTTACCCGTCCATTTACCCACCATCCGCTCCCTCCATGGTTCCCCAGGCGCCAATCACCATGGCAGGCTTTGCCCCTGGCAGTGCCCCCCTCCCTCAGCCCGTGTTCCAATCCCAGCCTGGACCCCACAGTCAGACCCCAATGGGCCCTCTGCTTTGCTCACCCAGAGCCAGCTCCTCTGTCGGGGAAGCAGAGGAGGATGCCGGGCCTCGGGCTTTATTCTCTAGCTCTCGCTCGAGTTCTCCACTGCAGCTGAACTTGCTGCAGGAGGAGCTACCAAAGCTGAATGAAGGGCAGAGCAGCACCGGGCACAACCACGCTGAGAGCCTCCACGAACAACTTGCCACTGAGGTAAGAGTGCTGTGTCCCTGCTAACATTCATCATCAGCATGCCAAAAACTTTTACAACTTTCTTCTTTAAGTTTTAAGCAAGTAGGCATATTTCACGTATTGTGGCTCTTCACTTGTATTCACAGCATAAGTATTTGGTTCAGTTCTGACTGTCAAACTCTGCCTTGAGCAGGGTGATAACCCCAGTGATTCTGGGAACCATGATGCCCAGTCTACATCCAGTGAGCTGCTCGACATGCTGCTGCAGGAGGATGCCAGGTCAGGGACCGGCTCCAATGCCTCAGGCTCTGGGTCGGGAGAGTCCGGAGGCTCCCTGGGATCTGGATCTGGATCCAATGGAACCTCCACCTCACACACTGGTAAAAGGGGAAACACACATACATACAATACATACATAAACAAACACTTAGCTCTCACTTTTAAAACAGTTTGGGGGCACCATCAATGTGATGTAATCACGAATTCCTTAAAGGATATCAGCACTAGCACAGAGTATTAATAGGTATGAAAAGGTGAAGTAGAAGGATTGCATTCAACTTTAGGTGTTCAGAAATTATCAATATATATTGGATAACACATTTTAACTTTACATTTAACATTACACTTCAAGGGCACCACCCTTAAAAATGGGAAACTGTTTCATTCATTCATTCTCATTCTGGAGGTTGTTACTATCTTCTTGTCTCGTGTGTCCATAATACTTCATACACAGAGTACAGCAAAACATCAGCCGTAAAACTGAAACAATTCGAGAACAGTCAGGCTATATCATCAATTAGACAGAATGATGTGTCAGGTATCGCACTACAAGAACAACAGTTTCACTTCATAGTAGGCAGAAGTGACTGATGCAGAGCTCTCTCTGGCTTACAGGCAGCAGCAACAGCAGCAAATATTTTGCCAGCAATGATTCATCGGACACATCACGCAAAGCCCGAAAGAGCCAGGAGGCACAGACAGAGCACCAACACAGCTTCGACACTAGGGTGGAGAACTCACTGTGGAGCATGATCCAGCACACACCTGACCATGTCATGATGACATACCAGATCCACACCAGGTACACGCTCAACACCTCTCGTACGGTTCCCATTCCACTCATGAACAAAAATAAAACCTCAGTCCTCTCGAACCCTTTTGTTTTGTTAACACACATAAAAGCAACATGCTTCCACATTTCAGCCCACACAGTGCAGGGAAGCAGTACTTTCCTTTTCTGTCCTGTGTGGTTAAGTGTTGATTCATCCTCACGGTGATTTGCATTGTTAATCACCATGTTTTAGAGGGAATATGTATTATTTTTAGATGATGCTGATTTTAAGTTGAGATTGTTTTTTGCAATGTGTTCTGGGATAAAGACTTTGCGAACATGAACAGAACCAAGCCACATTTGGCAAACATACCCTGTTTAGTATCTTTCAAATGTATTGTCTCATGTAAACATCCAGCATTAACCAGTGCATTCAGCTCAAAGAGGTCAAGCTCTTTGAACTGTGGACAGATTAGCATTTCTAAGACTTTCAAGTGTTTTGGGGATTATTGTCATTTTTCATCAGGCCATTTTTCAGCAGTGGTCTGATGGCTCTGCCTCTCCGAGTCCTTTGATCTTAACATTCACATCCAAGCTACTTCTCAAACCTGGTTCAAACATAGCAAAGTGTTTGAAACATTTTTTTCTGGGCAACCACTGTGTGACTTCTCCTGAGTTGTTCCTGTGTTGTCGTCTCGAGATGTTTGTGCTTAAAGCAAAGGTGAATTTCAGCTTTGTAGGCGCCCTCTGCTGACGATTGTGTGACGACGTTCCCATGTCATTTAATCCTTCGTCTTTGTCCTGTATCCTGTCTTTCCTCTCCTCCAGGGACCAGAATGAAGTGTTGGCAGAGGACATGGAGAAGCTGCGGGTGCTTCAACCCCTCCAGCCCTGGTTCAACAAGGAGCAGAGACAGGAGCTGGCTGAGGTCCATCCCTGGATCCAACAGCACACTATCCCACAGGAGATCGACACACAGGTGGGGATCTCACACTCACCTCAAATATATTCATCTTTCTGCACACCTGAGCACATGTGTAACATATCTTTGTGTGTCACAGGGTTGTGTGAGCTGCAGTACGGGCGCAGGGGTCGCCCACTCCCCTCACCCTCCCCCTGATAGTTCGTCCCCTCTGGAGAGCCCTCAGCAGGACTCCATCGGACCTGTGGTGGACACTTGAGAGACCTGGAAGCCAAAATAACCAACCACCCAGCTCACAGTGAACCAGCCCTGCCAGAAACCTCAACAACTCCCACCATTTCTTCTGACCAATCCAGAGGAGTGGGTCCCTGTGCTTTAGTGTGAAGTTTAACATGTTTTGTAAAGGCATCAGAGGCTGGATGAGGCCCTGAGGAACAGAGGAGGCGAGAGTGACGGGCATTTTCTCTTAATCAGCCTCATGTGACTGCCTTTACCGGACCATAAATATTATACCTCTCTACTTTTTGTCTTTATAGACCCCTGTAGGGGTTTGGTTTGTATTTAACATTGACCAGATCCTTTGGCACCATGAGCCGCTCGATGCTCAACATAGGAAGAGGGTCCCGTGGTTGCTGCCCCTGAAACATGAGCACTGTGTACACAAAGCCGGTCTGCAGGATGTGTGCAACTGAGTGACAAGACAATGACAGTGCTGTCCCAGTATGAGGACACACGGCAGACTCTTCTCCTGAGACATGGAGGTTGTATAGTACGTGTACCACATCGACTCCTTCACCTGCAGAGTAAGGTACCATGGTTGACACATGGTAGATTGTTTAGATGGACACCGAGACAAAGACACCTTTGCTGCTCTCTGTTTATAATGTTCAGATTCTAATCTTGTAAGTTAATTGTTGTTGGAGTGTATTCTCTTATTCCATAGGTTGATTTGCTCTTGACCAGAACATCAGTCTTTATGTTACTCTGACTCAACAATGGCAAACACAGTGATCATTTCAAATTGAATTTAGTGCTACAACCCCAGTCCACCCCGCTGCCTATCCCTTCCTGTAGCACCACCCAGTGCCCTGCCTTGTCATCACCCTACAGTACCCATAGCTTGCCTCTAATTATAGACACAGCGTGGACCCAAATGTCTTTTGATCCCGAGTTTACATAATGAATGAATTTCCTCTTAGGGCCCTTTCACGCCGACCTTGTTTGGTCCAACTTTTCAGTTTGATCCAAATTACAGGTGTGAAACCTCCCCTGGACCACGGTCCAGACCAGCACCCAACCCTCCAATGAAAAGAGGTGGTCTCAGTCCAGATCAGATTGAACCATGGTTTGGTTCTTTTCTAGTGTGAAAACATTTTTTGTTTGGATGCTTCGGACTTTCGGACCAATTACAGGAAGTTTTAGCAGGCTATCGTCAGAACAGGAAAAAGGAAAAACAAAAGCTACAATACAAAACAAGCTCCTGTAGCACATGGTGAGGGGAGGACAGAAGATGATTGATTGACATTTCCTTCATCAGCTTTATAGAGACTCAGTTGGAAAAAACTCACAAAAAATCTGACACCTTTCAATTATTTTTGAGAGAGAGGAATTGAATTAACAACTCGTGATTTCGGACAAAACTGACCTTGATTCAGACTTTCAGGTGTGAAAAGGCCCCTGGACTGTGTGTAGCTGTCTGTTTGACTGGCTGTGTGCATGTTTGAGTGAGAAAGTCCGAGAGGAATTGACTGATCTATTGAAGTTCTATGAATGTTGTCAAAATCTTTCTCGTACTTGATTCAAATTAGAGGTAGGTATGTGTGTGTGTGTGTGTGTGTGTGGGTGTGTGTGTGTGTGTGTGTGTGTGTGTGTGGGTGGGTGGGTGTGTGTGTGTGCGCGCGCGCTGACTGATTGAGAACTGCTTTCTTCAATACAGTTGTCCAACAGTGCAAGACAGACCAGGGTTTTCTACCGTTTTTAGATTCAGAGTATATTACAGTACCATGTATTTTATAGAAAACGTACACAAAACAATCTTCACAAAGTGTATAAAAAGCCATTTGTCTTGAATTCAGGGACTGTTTGTTTGTGACACAAAGGAATGAATAAATGAACTATGACCTAACATGTTAGACGTGACTGTCTGTTGAGCATAACACACAGCTAATAAGGAGTAGCTATGCTGATACTTATGATCAGGGGTGTAGTTGTACAGCTCGTGCTCCATCAGTGCTGCCAGCAGGTGTAGGCTCAACACAAAACATTCACAAATGACAGACGTCTGCAGCAAAGTGTGGATACTTGACACTACGACCAGGAAGATAACTATCAATCAGGGCACCAGCATCCATCATCATGCTGATAATATTCTGGTATTTTGTAGTATTTCTGTGTAAACAGGGTCCTTATAGGCAAAACAACAAACACAAAAAGATAAATTCAAAAGGATTTAGTGTTTTTCCACCACAGTTATGTCCCAGCTTTCTTTCTTTATTTAACAAAATAGAAAATACAATCCAAGGTTACATTCGTAAGCAAATGTTTAGCAAATTATATCTGAAAATTGCACCAAATTATTTGTTGATAGTCAAACATGTCTTCATCAGGTGGTGTTGTGTTTGGACATTGGACCAGCATCCTGCCTACCACACAAACAGGGCAGCGGCATCACACTGTTTTCTTGACTCCTACAATGCAGTGCTCCTGCATTATTGATTACAAATTCTTAGAGTTTTTTTATGTTGTTTTTTTTGTTTTTTTATTGGATTAGCAGTATGGTGCAGCACTACAGTATGTACTTCCCTTGACATGAAGGAACAAACATGCCAAAGGACGATAAAGGTTGCTGAAAGCAAAAAGCACAGCAGATGTTTTTGAGCTGGTAGTGAGCTTCTCAGGCACTACTGAGGTAATAAAGGCCTTTATCACTGAAGACATATTAACATGTCACATGAGGAAACTCACAGGTGTCAATAAAAAGTGAAATGAATAATGACTGAATTCTGTTTACTGTCAAGTCAAAACGTCTCCTATGGAAAACAAACCCCTATTACCAACCACTTCTACTGTCCACACTCAGTTAACAAGCAAGATTTACTGCATGATATTCATAAGCTCATGTGAATACAAAGAGAACAAGTATCTCCTCAAACCGATCAAGCAGAATAACCAACTTCAGCTAAACGTCAGCATCAAGCTTTAATACATGTTAAAAGGCACATTCCACAAAAAGTACAGTCTGAGCATCAAAATAAAACATTTTGACACACGCATCACTGGTCAGTTAGCAGACAGTTAGTCGTAGCCTACAGGAAGCAGCACACACTGATAGCATCAGCGGTGCTTCAGTCAGTTAAGCTGAAATGGATATGAGATTAAAACAGAAAAGCCCAAAAAGTGAAACTAAAAACATCAATTTTGTTTTTTTTAACTTGAGGACTAATGATCAAAACTGTAACAACTGATCATTCAAATTCACTCAGTCACAGCTGAGACAATTTATTCAACTTGTGCCGCTTCATGTAACAGTCGAGGCTTGGGTAAGACTCCCCTCTGGGTGGTGCTATTGAGCCGTGCACAGTGGGTCAAGTCCAATCTCTCTAGTTTGATCAGGAAGAATGACAGAAAACAAAATCAGCCTTTCGTCGTCTCTCATCCTGACAGTTTGAGGCCTCAGTGTGAGCTGTTTTTTTAACTGGTTTTCACAACATTTTCTTTCTCGCTGTCTCTGCTGCCAGGACAGACGGCAGCGTGGAGGTGTTCGGTTTGGAGCGCAGCCTCTGGACCAGCCAGTGACTCCAGTTTTTATTGTCATTTCCTCACTTAGAAAATTTCTGCATCTCTGGAAGAAGACAAATCGAAGTTAAGGAGGGCGGAAAATGAGGAAATTCATGCTAGCTGACTTTCGTGTGTGTCCGTGTGTTACCTTTGTCAAGATCAATAACTTTAGGTTGAGTGTTCATGTGGACCTTCTCTTTCAACAGGTTGTTCTTGTAGTCTAAAACCACACAGGGAGAAAGTCAAAATACACACACGGTCGAGACTAAAGCCTCTGTGTGTTTACACTGTGCTCCTTCCTCTAACTCACCAAATCTTCTCTCCTCCTGACTGCACACATTCACCTCAGCAACGTCCATCTCAAACTCCTCCGAGCTGCTCTGACTTCTGCTGGACCTGTCCCAAGAAGAGAGAAAGCGCCATCTGAGTGTGTGTTTAAAGGTAAGATTGTGTGTGTGTGTGTGTGTGTGTGTGTGTGTGTGTGTGTGTGTGTGTGTGTGTGTGTGTGTGTGTGTGTGTGTGTGTGTGTGTTCTCGCTCACCTCATGGATGCCTCTGGATAAAACTCTGAAAACACAAGAAATCCAAATGAGATTCAGAAATGCAAATTCCAGTGTAGTGTATCACCTAAACCCAGAGTGAGGTGCTGCAGCTCTGACCTTTGGTTCTACGTCTGCGTGTGATGAGGATGATGATGAGGATAATGAAAGCCAGGAGCAGGAAGGAGGTGAGGACGTAGCCCAGAGGCAGGAGAAAGTGGTGTCTCTGGTCAGGCAGGATGACATTGATGACTCGCGGTGATTCAGCCTTAGTGGTGTCTGAGTGGGACAGAAATCACAACAGTCAGCATTTAGTGCCTTTGATCTTCATCTTTCCCCTCACAAAACACATCGATGTGTCATCTTGAGGTTTACAAATGTCATAAAAGGAACCAGACCTTACACTGACCTGGCATTACACACCTCGTGAGTAACTCAAAAACAGTTCATTTGATCCAATAACAGCTCTCACTTGTTGTTATGTCTTCAGTCTCTTTCTGAAGCTCTTTCTGTGGCTTTGCAGATTTTCAGAACTTTAACTTAATCATGTTACGCAACATCAAACAAAACTCTGTCAAACTCTGACTGTGAGCGGCGCATTCGTCTTTTCCTCTGGTGCAACCGTGACCTTGATGTTTGCAGATTCGAGTGAAATGTCTTATTGGATGAACTGTCATAACTTTGGTTGTCCATTAACTTTTCATCAAGCGCCATTTTTTAATTTGTCAGATATTTCACTACATGACCAAATGGCTGCTAACCTGATGACAATTCAGTCAACCTCAGCTGAACTCTGCGTTTAGAGCTATTTAGCAAATGTTAGCAAGCTAACGCTGAGCAGAGATAAATACAGTGTAAACATTACCTTCTAAACATTAGCTTGGTTCACTATGAGTCACTGTGAGCATGCCAGCATGTTTAGATTAAAGCCTAAATAAAGCCAAATATGTTCTTTACTTCTGTGGCACAGCGATCAGGTTACTACTGTACTAAATGATCATTTCTTCAGTAAACAAGGAAACTGTTTAAAGAAGGAAAAGCCCAGTGAAAATCGTTTTCAGTCAGCATGTGGTGCATATGTGTGTGTATTTGTTGTTGCATGTGTGTGAGTGTAAGTGATGCCACGTAGGCTACAGGTAACACCTTACAAATTGTTTTATGTCACTTTTTTTTTTTGGTTTTACATGTGATGACATTTCCTGGCTGTAAAGAAAAGCTAAATGCATTTCCAAGGTGGTGAGGAATAATCTGCCGGTCAGCATCAGGTGAAATGTGCAGTTCTGCAGAGTGCTGAGAAGCAGAGGAGGAGGGGGGCGCCTGGTTTCAGTTTGCCTCATTAAAAAAGTGCAAGGCAAGAAGCAGCTGTGGACCTCAGACTCAACATATTTGAGCCAAAATGAGATCCAGACAGAATGTCGTGCTGTGATTTACTTTTCCTGGCAGTCAAACACAGAAAAGTGAGGAGAGGAAGAGGAGTGAAGGAAGGACAGAGCGGGGTGGAACAGAGGAGGAGAGCCAAGGGAGAGGAAGGGGACGGTTCCTCCAGAGGCCTGCCTCGCAAGCTGAAGCTTGAAAATACCTCGACCGGCGATCCCAAACACAGTCTCCCAGCACATACACAGCTGCAGCGTACATGAAAACAACATGTTCATTAACATTACAAATCCTCTGATCCTGTTATTTAGTTTGAAGCCATTTTCTCCTGAGTCATGCCCAGATGGGAACATATGTGTTTGTGTTTAGACTGGCTGCCCCGTCCTCCCCCTTCCCAAACTGCACTGAGAAATCATTCTGATGGCAAGGAGGGAGGGAGGGAGGGGTGACCTACATCTCTTCTACTCTTTTTCATCAACAGACTCCTCGCCCCCATCCTTCCCTCTCTCCCTCTCTGTTAAAAACCCCTGTCTCCACCTCTCTGTCTCTCTGTTGCTGGCTGCAGCACACAACTTCCTGCTCTTGTCCACAAACTTTACCAAAGAGAGCCCTCTTTCTTTTTAGGGAAAGGTAAAAAGAAAGTGAGATGGAAAAGAGCGAGTGGAAGGAGCGTGATCATCCAAACAAGAGACCCTTGAAGAAGGAAAAAACAGAAAGAAGGCAGGACAGAGGGAAGACGAAGGTGGGGTGAAGAATGTCTCCAGAATGTCAGGAGAGAGCCAAAGTCAACTGGGCAGCAGACAGTCAGAGAGGGCAAAACAAGAGCAGATAAGACTAAATACTGCAGTGGGTTTCTGACGTCTGAGTGCACAGAGGAAGAAACTGTGTAAACCCCCTCCCCATAAATCAGTTATGCATCTTGTTCCTAACCAGTGAAATTCCCATGGCGCAATCCTACTGTATTATTACAGCTCGGGGAGTGAAGGATTAATTGTGTGGGCAGAGCTGGACTTCAGTCTAAAGACTGTATCCGAGAGATTCCACTGAAATGAGATCGGACTTGGCACGCTCTGTGTCACACACACACAGATGGACTCAACCACAGGCATTTCTCTTTTCTAAACCTCTCTCGATGATTTTCCCACATTGATGCATCTGCCATTATCGGCTTTGCTTCAGTTACCTACTGGAAACACATGCAGCAGAAACTGTCTCATTCTGCAAGAATGTGAGGTAGGCAGCTGGCATGCCAACACACCAACCCTCTCTTCTGTCTGCTCCCGCTCCCTTCTGCTTCTCCTTTCTGTTCCTCTATCTAATATGCACTGAGAAAGGAGAACCAAGCAACTAAGAGAAGAGAAACGGAGACCAGAAACACAACACAAACAACCACAAACACACAGAAAGTGTGTGTGTGGAGTGGTGCCATAATGATGAAATAGTGCAGAGCAGTGAGTTGAAAGGAAGGTGAAAGGCGATGGGGGTGAGGTTTGGAGGAGGTTGTGAGAAAGTGTGTGTGGTTTCAGGGGTCTGGCGTCAGAAAAGCTGAGAGTGCAAGAAAAAATTTCTTATGAAACAAACAGAAAACTTCAGAAATAAGGCCCCCGCCCACCCCCCGCTCCTCTCATCTCCTCTTCTTCCTCTGCTGTTACTTTGCTCTTTGGAGAGTCTACGGCACAGACCAAACACAGAATGAGGAAAAGAACAGATGTGTGTGTGTGTGTGTGTGTGTGTGTGTGTGTGTGTGTGTGTGTGTGTGTGTGTGTGTGTGTGTGTGTGTGTGTGTGTGTGTGTGTGTGTGTGTGTTTCTCCTAATTGTACACATGATAGTTTCAATCCACTAAGTTATAAAACATCCTCTCTGCTCAGGCTCTCACACTCGCCTATAACTACTGTAGAGCAGGAAGAGAGATCTGTATGTTTCTGTGTGTGTGTGTGTGTGTGTGTGTGTGTGTGTGTGTGTGTGTGTGTGTGTGTGTGTGTGTGTGTGTGTTACCTTTGTCTTCACTGGGCAGTGCTCTGGCTGGCAGGGTGGTCTGAATCACTGGTGGTTCCACTGTGACCTGAAACACTCTTCTCTCATGTAGGCCACAGTAATGATGGTGGAGGTGGCAGGAATACATCCCCTGGTCAGTGGGCTGTGTGTTGAATGAAAACAGTGAAACACACATGTTCATTACGCTGATTACGCTACATGCCTCCAACAAGCTGTGATTCAAATGTCAAACAGGAGCAAAGAAGCTGGAGTTCAAAAACATGAAAAATGATTGAATGTGCACACTAACATGAGACAGTAAATAAATCATAGTTATTAAAGGTTTCCAGCACTGCTTGAGATTTGCTTACATGAGTAATTTAACCCATTAACACCCAGTTCTTTTGGAGGTGGTCTGCCTAACTTCAAATAAAATAAATTTAGTCAAAAGCCACGCTAGCAGTTCTGTGAACCTGTACTGTACTCTGAGCTGTGCCAATGCTAACCTTAGCATGCTAACAGTGACCATGCCAACGTGCTGCTGTTTCATGCACTATTTAACAAGTTCACATCTTGGTTTAGCCTGTTAGCATGCTTGCATTTGCTAATTAGCACTACACAAAAAGTACAGCTAGCATGGCAAGATTTAAGTTTCATTCATGGACAAACATGTTGCATGTTCACGTAACCTTTCATGAACTAGCAGGATGAAATTTTCTACATGCTAACAGTAGCATCCTTCAGGCAATGAGGAAAAACACGCCCGTGCTGCTCACTTGAGAAAGCCAAGTGCTAGACAGCAAGCAGTGCAGCCTGCATCCAAGAGGAGCTTATGAAAATTGCGGACACCGTGACAAAAACTTTTGGTTTACAAAGAGTAACCGACAATACCTGCATTGTATATCTTTAAATCACTATTTAACTATCGCTATATTATTTGCCAAAAAAAGTTACCCTTATGTAGAATTAATACTCATTTTTGTAAATGGGATCACTTTAAACTTCTGATATTGCAGAAAACTGTTTTGCCGGGAGGATAGATTTTGTGTCAAGTCAGAGCTAATTAATTCTACTTTGACATTTAGAAACAGAAAAGAAGAACAATGTTGGTCTGACTGGCCAGGTGAGTGCTGTGAGGCTGTAGCTGGCTGGAAATCTGGCTCTGTTCCACCGTGTGGGTGTAAAGCCCCAGAGACTCCCGGGCCTGTCTTCAACCTGAATTATCTGATTTATGAGCCCTATCAAACAACACCGGGACCCTTGAGATTCCTTAAGTATGACTGCTTTAACTTTCCCTGCTTGTTATTACTACAAATGGCACAGAGGGACTGGTAGGAAGTCCGTTTGGACAGATTTTGTATTGTTTGTTGGCAGTGTTGTTGAGATGTGATCATCCTAACTTACTGTGGCTGCCAACCTCATTTTCCCAACGGAATAATAAAATTTGACTCGTCGAGAGTTGCATTACTAATGAAACTTCCATATGTTCTGGAAACACTGTACATGTGCACACATACGGCCATACATCCAAATATAAACACTATCCTCACTGCATGGAGGCACACAGTAAGAGAGACCCCAGTGGGAAGTGCACCTCTTGCCATTCCAATATATTTTTACTATGTGCACTGGAGCTATCAGGCTCCTGTGGTGTTTTCTGCTCTGTTACTCTTCTTTCACACACCTGCAGATCAGATATGGCAAGTGAAAAGTCTCCCTCAGAGAAGGCGTGGTTGCTGATGTTCATCTTCCTCTGGAGGAACAGTGGTCCATAGCTACGCTGCTCCCCAGAGGCATACAGGTCCACCAGCCTGTCCGCGCGGTCGTGGTTGACCCCTGGGGACTGACGGTCCCAATGAACCACCTGAAAGCCACCAAGGTAGGAAAGGGAGTTATGTTTTTCAATCAATATCATGTAATCCCTCCAAATACACAATAAATCTAGACTGAGACTGATTGTCTGAAGGAGACTTATAAACTAGCTTGTGCACTGCACTCACCTGCTGGTCCTCCTCCTCGTCACTCCAGTCTGTCCACACATTACGTCGGTTGATGCACGGCAGCACTACGGTACTGCCAAGCAGCACCACGTACACCGCCTTGTGTCCATCCCAGAAGCGCTGCTCCTTACGGCCTTTATGGTAGATGTGCAAAAGAGACAAAGCGAATCAGCTTCCCAGTTGCCGTGTGTTGAAGATGCCGATGGTTGAGTGTGATACATACGTGATTTAGTGACGTTGAGCTGTACTCTGACTGTCTCATACAGGTTGCAGTAGAGATGGTGGAGGTTACAGGAGTACAGGCCTCTGTCGTTCATCGTCACATCTGTCATCACATGCAGGAACACAAAACAGGCAAACATGATGGTAATGTTGATGATAATGTGAACATGACGATAATATATGTGGGAACTGAAACTGATGGCTGGCTGGCGAGTGATTTTTTTTTTTTTCAAAATATCATTGTATGATTTGAAAATGCTTTGATCGGCTGGCGACCGGTCCAGGGTGTACCCCGCCTCCCGCCCATTGACAGCCGAGATAGGCTCCGGCCCCCCCGCGACCCCGAAAGGGATAAGCGGCATAGAAAATGGATGGATGGATGGATGGATGGATGGATGGATGGATGGCTTTGAAAATGGCTGACAAACGAATTAAGCCATTCAAAGGAGATCAGTTATGAAAATAAAAGCAGAGCTGTAATGAATGTGAAAAGAGAGACCAATTCGCTAACAGCGACAGACATGAAAGTCAAAGAGTGAGACCTTTGATGACCAGGGAGAAGTTTCCGTCCCTGAAGGCTGTCGGGTTGAGGCCGGCCCTGCCCAGGTTGTAGGAGTTGTAGATCCTCTGGTCCCCTGCAGAGAACATGTCCAGCACCCTCTCCATGGCATAGTCTGGATGGGCCCGGTACAGATCCCAGTGAACCACCCTCTGTCTGTCCCTCACCCTGTCCCTGGTCCACACCATGCGGCCGCTCACACACTGCAGCACCACCCTCGACCCAGCAGGGGCGCTCACATTGTACCCTGCCACCACCACACTGCTGCTGCTGTCAGACTGACCTGACACTGAAGGACAGAGAGGGTGCAAGTTTACAAACTGAGACATTCAGTGTCAACTAAATCCCAGAGTAGAAATTCATAGAAAAGAATCACAGAGCATGCACAACGAGAAACGTACCTGCAGTGAAGAGGCAGGCCACAGGAACTGAAATAGAAACAGTAAGGACAGTGAACAGGATAATCACTCTAACAGACCCGTCAGGCTGCCACTGCATGTTGTGTTGTGTTTGGAAGAATTAGCCCTGCAGGAAGGAAAGCTCTATAAATACAGATTAACCTCTAACTGATGTGTGTTCAATTCATAGAAAATATTCAAGGTTAATACTGTGGTAAAGGAGACCAGACACAGCCAATTAACTGCAGCTGTTTTTTTGTTTTTTGTTTTTCTTTCCGTTTTTTGAAAAAAAAAAGAAGAACTAATGTCTGATTGAAAACAACAGTGGAAAGTCTACTCTTTGACCAGAATTCATCACATGCAGTTAAGATGTCTTTCACAGTCTTGATACTGACTCAGTAAAAGTCATCTGACAGGAATGTGTGTGTGTGTGTGTGTGTGTGTGTGTGTGTGTGTGTGTGTGTGTGTGTGTGTGTGTGTGTGTGTGTGTGTGTGTGTGTGTGAAGCATGAGGTGGAGAGGAGGAAAAACATGGAGTTAATATAAGTCTGTAAATATTCTGATGAATATTTTCTGTCTCATGTGAACAATGTAACACTTTAAATGCTACTTTATATATTTTATGAAGCTCAGTCAGTTCAAAGAAATAGAGGAAACCGGGGGAAAAAACTAAACTGATATTCAGTATACATTTTAATGGATTTAGTCAGAGCAGTGGAGCAGATTCTGGCCTCAGTCGGCTGCTGCTGCTGCACTGATGCTACGTTATTTGTGCATGCTCTGCACGCACCTGAGCTTTGTGTGAAACAATGCTGCACTAACCAAACTCCAGCTTACTTACTGTGGATGAAGAGGAGAGCCTGCAGAATGATGTCCTCTCTCATTACTTTCATGATGACAATGTTAATGACACGGAGACTCGTCGAGGCTGTACACCGACGCTCAGAGACGCTGAGAGTAAGAAGAGAAGTCTTGTTTATCCATCCGCATCAGCAGCAGCAGGACTGTATTTGGTCAGATTTCAGGGTTTGAAAACAAGCAGCGCCACGTTAGGGCTTCAGTACAGAACCAAACTGATCCCACCCGGGAAATGAAATCCGACACCACGAACCACCCCTCTCCTCCAAATCTTCGTTTATAACAGTACAGCATCTCCACAGATTTGCAAGTACCAGCTGTGAGTGTTGAGGGTGATGGAGGGCACATTTCTTACTCTCTTGCTGTTTTAAGGCTCTTGCTTTCCCTTGGTTGTGACATCGGTTCTAAACCCATCAAACAAACTGAAGTTAGCGTTTTAACTCAACAAAATGAATTTGAATTATAAATAGTGATAGGACACTTTTAAGTAAGCCTAACTCCAGTTTTGAGGGCAAGACTCCAAATATTTTGTCGTAAATTGGGGTATTGGAATACTTTCCTCACTGCTGCTTGATCTCTGCATGCAACAATATTGATAGATTAGATAGGTAACAGAGCAAGGTGGATCATATCAGACTCTTGGTTTTGGAGACCTACACGAGGGTGCAGCTTGGTACTTAAACATCATCAGTTCTGAGGTTACATTTCATAAATCAATCCTCGACACATGTAACCTCTCCATATATTTATTGGCAAATTTGTCCCATTTATCTAGCGAAGGCGCTCAGTATCCACAGGTTTGCGCTGCTACTGCCTGCACCTCGCCTAATTCAGCTCAAAGACGACACCCAGTGGCCGAATCTGCAGAATCACCGTACAGTCCTCAAGACTGTGCTGTTTGTGTCTTTCTGCTTTATTTCTGGCTGTTTCAGGTCTGTTTCTGCATCATGTCTTTTTATCAAGATGGTTGACAACAGCAGGACAAGCAATTGAAGCAGTCAGGTCGGACTTTCCCCTCCTTGTGGCGCTGGCAGAGGATCTAGCAATCCTCGACGTTTCGAAATATTTAGGTAGTTCGTTTAACCTTAAAAGGTAGTTCCCATACCGGGAGTCGAACCCGGGCCGCCTGGGTGAAAACCAGGAATCCTAACCGCTAGACCATATGGGACTTACGTTATCATGCAAATGACAGCCATCTCTTAGAAAGACACTTTAATGATAATGATAATTTGCACATTTCATGTTTCAATTCGGCTGTGTATTGTCCTACTGAGTGTATATTCTGTTACGGTGAAATGCCTTTTCTGATTTTTCTAATCTGACTTGCATGATTGGGATTTATTCTTAATCAAAAGTAAAAGACACTACAGGGTAATTTGTATTAAACCCCAGCGACTATTTCTGTGCAGGTGTTTGATTTCCAGCTATATTGGCAAACACTCGCCAATATTTTCCATTAACAACTTCGAAAACAATTTCAATCCGCGTTCTTTAATTGTACTCCTTATCACAATAGCTTGCCCTGTCATGTGAAATGCTGATTAATGACATTTTTATACTATTCAATTTATATCAGCATCAAATTATTCTGTTGCACAGAGCTTAACTTCTCCTCGTTGCATACTAATTGATATTTAAATATAGTGATTATACAGTGACAACACGGATCCTCAGGGGCAACTCTGCACACGCGGAACTTTCGTTTCCAATTTGTTCACAACCGGCGCGTTTAGGTGTTACACCCCAGACGCTTCCCCTGAAACAAGCGAACTCATTCAAGGGTTTGTGACTGGAGGTAAATGAGTCAAACAAGTGCATTTATTTTGAAGTCTGTAACGGAATTATTGATAGATCGTCTCTTAAATATTATTATAATGTCTGAACGCTGACGTTAGACTTCCATGAGCGTTTTCCGTGCAGTTGTTTATGTGATTAGCCGCGTCTGTTCGCTAGCATGCTTGCTCGGTATCACAGCTAACCCTAGCTAGCTAATCACCCGGTGTCACAGCAAACTCGAAGCAAAGAACCGTCCTCTCTTTTTAAAATGACTTTAAATCAGTTCAAGAGTCTTACAAATACTAATCTTTGCTTTTGCAGGTCCCGGGTTAAACATTAAAAGATGTTTTTGACAAGATCGGAATATGACAGGTATGTGCAACACAAACTGCTTTGTCATTTATTGAGCGCTTCTCAGTGGGAAGAGCAAACTTAAGAGGGCACAGTTGTATGAAGTTGTCTCTGCGGGCAGTTTTTCTTTTTTTTTATTTTGACTGCTCAAGGAAGTTTGGAAGTACTTTTGTTTCCAACTGTTGGTATAACTGTGTAACTCTTGCAAGTAATAAGCTAATAGCTAATCACCTCGCAAGTTATTGTGCTTTCACTTTCGATATCACTTTTTTTTTATAGAAACCTTTATTTAACCAGGAGATAAAAATATGTTTCTCAAGAGTGTTATACTCAAGAAACGCTGCTCTCAAAGTGGTGTCTTATGAAGTGGCGACTTTAAACACTAGAAAACAAACATGAACCCAACTTAATGACAAACCCACTTATTTGTTGGCAGCACAAACCATTTTCCAGCAACACTGAAGTGATAATCATCATTAATAATTATAATAATTCATATCTGTCCTCTAGGGGTGTGAACACATTCTCTCCTGAAGGAAGATTGTTCCAGGTGGAATATGCCATAGAGGCTATAAAGGTGAGTGTTACAAGCTGAGTCATTTCAGTTGATTAAGAGTCTTTATCTGTGTGTTATTTTTTATAAAAACTTGTAAACAAAACTCATAAGTTTTCTTTGGTCTGGCCTTGCTTTCCCAGTTGGGCTCCACAGCCATCGGTATCCAGACATCAGAGGGGGTGTGTCTGGCTGTGGAGAAGAGGATCACCTCTCCGCTGATGGAGCCCAACAGCATTGAAAAGATCGTGGAGATTGACAGTCACATCGGTAAGTGAAAAGAACAGTGTGTCAGCTATCAGCTATACATGTTAAACGAGCCTCAGGTTTGGATGCTGACTGGAGATGAGTCCTTGATCTTATAATCTGTAAGTTAATTTGAGAATGGCATTCGCTGGCCTCTGAGTGAAGAACAGGTAAAAAACTAGTGTGAAAATGGCCAAAAATAAAGGAACTCAAAGGGATATTAAAAAATATAAACTTAACAAAATGATAATCAAAAGTAGTGATTAAAAGTAAATACAATGGTGTAAAATTATTAGCATTTCTAAAAGGGTAAATATACGGAGTAGCTGTTGTGTATCTTTGGAGTTGGTTTTGAAATTCACTGGCTCTTTGCTTTGCTCCATCTTAAACTGAGCATTCAGTGTGAATCGTCATGTTTTGGCCTTACTTGAGGGCGTCACATTACAGTCGTTGAGCCTACAACTATCAAAGACACAAGTTTTTCTTTTAACATTACAAAGAAAAGGCCTGTTTCATGTTGTTAAATTACAGGATGCTTGTTTGCCCTAAGGCCCCTTCAGACACAATACTACAATGGCACAGCTGCGCTCTGAAACCTATTATTTCCAGTGGTTTGTGCCGCACCACAACATCTTTTCACTGCATTGAGCAAAGTGGTGTGTGCAGCCCAGCACCCAAAGTGCAACTCGTTTGAATGTGACTTCAGAGTTTGATCAGGGATATGATCATAATATTGTTCCCTCTGATAACATGCAGTAACAGTTTGACCGAGCTAACTGTTGTTTTAGGCTACGCTGTGAGCAGGACCTGCAGTTTCTTAATTTTCTTTCTTTCTACCTCAAAGGTTGCGCCATGAGTGGCTTGATAGCTGATGCCAAGACTCTAATCGACAAGGCAAGAGTGGAAACACAGGTATGAATGCTGAGCACACTGTCATATAAGCAGTTCACTGGCCTTGAGTTTAACCTGCCGTTAAATTGTGTACACATTCCTCATCAGAACCACTGGTTTACTTACAACGAGACGATGACAGTGGAGAGTGTGACTCAGGCTGTGTCCAACCTGGCACTGCAGTTTGGAGAGGAGGATGCGGATCCCGGTGCCATGGTCAGTCACTTAGTGCATCTCCATGCTGAAACACTCATGCATTCAAACCTCAAACCACTGTGTTTTTTTCATATTCAAATAATGTTTGATGGTTTTCAAGTGAACTTGCATAACCATGTTCTTCTCTCTCTGCTCTGTTACACAGAGTCGACCATTCGGCGTAGCACTTCTGTTCGGAGGAGTTGATGAAAAAGGACCCCAGCTGTAAGGAGAGATTACTGTTTGTGCACCTTACATATTTGAGATTTTAAACAGCAGCATGTTCACCTTTAATTCTGACTTCACAGAGACTTGACGGTTATCTGTTTGTGAATGCAGGTACCACATGGACCCATCAGGAACCTTTGTGCAGTGTGATGCTCGGGCCATCGGCTCAGCGTCCGAGGGAGCGCAGAGCTCTCTGCAAGAGGTCTATCACAAGGTATGGAGCACATGCTTGTTCATAGCTAACAGCAGACTGTGATGTTTGTAAGCTGCTACGTCGTGCTGTCTTGTTTTCAAAGATTTAATGGAACAAACATTCTAGAATTGCTCATTTCAATGCGAGTCGTCTAAAGTAGAGGAAAGTCATGCACATCAGCCTGATTTAAGAGCTGTGTCTTTTCTGTTTGTCCCTTTCTCTCTGGGTTACTGACAGTCCATGACATTAAAAGACGCCATCAAGTCATCTCTGACCATTCTGAAGCAGGTGATGGAGGAGAAGCTCAACGCCACCAACATTGAGGTTTGTTTCTTGTTCCTCACCCAGTTTCTAAATACTGCCAAGGTGTTCGTAGACATTAGAAGGTTGGATTTGCATCAGTGCAGATATCCAGAGCAAACCACATCAGTCGATTTATTTTGTTTTAGAAAACTCTTGCCTGCCAGAGTTGAAATCCCCAGGTGTCATGCAGGCTTTCTTTATCTGTGTCTCCTCTGTAGCTGGCAACAGTCGAGCCCGGGAAGACCTTCCACATGTATTCCAAAGAGGAGCTGGAGGACGTAATCAAGGACATCTAGAGCGGAAAGAACTTGGAAGTCCTGGTTTCAGTTCTGGGCAGGAGAGGACACCTGGGCTGAATGTCACAACACAACCACAACTTTTCCATCAGCACATTTTCCTTGCTGCATTCAGAGTTTTTTGGATTGCTAAAGAGGTTCCTGTTTGTAATGTGCTAATTTTTACTTCTTGTCTCTCAGTATCTGTACCTCTCTGTACAGGAGTCTGACCAGCACTTACAACTGAGCGGCAGGAGAACAGTTGGGGCGGGGCGGGGGGGTTATTTTTTGTTACGAATCAGTACTACAATTAAAGTTGTATTCAGAAAGTGATCTGACTCTCGCCATTTTTGTGTATCTCTTGTGTTGTCTTGTTTCAAGTGTGAAGGTTAAAACTGGGGCTTTATCCTACACTGAGAAATGTCCTTTTTAAACACTTAAGCATCACATCACATTACTCCTGCTAAAAAGGACTGTGTTTGTTTTAACAGTGGAATTTGAAAGTCTGTCCACTGCCAAAAAAAGATGGCATTGTTTAATCATTCCTCAGGAACAAACACTTATGTTTTAGGGGTTTCCGATGCTGACTGTGTAATTACAGAGTAATTGTTGCATGTCATCCGCCATCTCTCTCTCCCCTTGTTTCCTGTCACCAATAAAGGCAAACATGGCCCCCAATAACATTAAAAAACAAACTATCAAAGTATGTACAGTCACGGTTTTGCTTTTATTATCAAAACTTCTGTTATTTTATTCTTCTTTGCATCATTGAATAACGCATCATTCAACTCCTTAGTTTTCCTCACATGGCACACATGAATCATTTATCTCTTCACCCACAAAACTTGGGCTCCATGTATGTCATTTTTAATTAATTAAACTTATGGTAAAAGAAAAGAAAAGAACTTTTGCTATTTAAACCAGCTGATTGCAGATTACATTCCATTATAATTTATTGACTGACAACATCATATATGATCTCAGAGGTCATCAGCTTTTCTCTTGTCTGATAACCTTTTACTGCCTTTGGTCTCCATAGTCTGGACCTGCTAAACCTGTGACTAAAAAGCCATCCACTATTTCAAAGCTTTTTAAAAGTGAACTGTGGGAAAAAGCTGATCCTCCAGACTGTTTGTTCTCTTTCTTGGAATCGTTAAGAGCTTCAAAGAAGAAACTCTCCGTTGAAAAAAGGGAAAGGTTTTCCCTGTCTTTGTGCAGTCTGTCCACCAGGGGCCAGTTTGACACCAGAGAATGTTTGACATCTCCTCTGAGGAAGATTCCTGCCGTCCAATGAGATCGCAGGTTATTCTGGTCCTGACCAATCTTCTGCCGCGGTGGATGAAGATGCATTTGATGATGAGGGGGGCATGTGGAGCCAAATGTTGGGACAGCAGAGTTGCTCGCCGAGTCCAAACTTGGGCAGTCTGATCGTGAACATGAGCCCCGTTTCTTGCATTTTGGCGCTCGGCTTGTTTTCTTCTGCGCTGGCCGGAGATTTCCACGAGGGAGAGAAGTTGTCTGATATGAGGAGGCTGCAGAAGGAGCTCGGCAGTGATGAGGAGCGACAAAGTTCAGAGAAGTCGGAGCTGTCGAGACGCAGCGCAGGACTGAATGAACAGGCATGCACAGCTCTGCATGGAGTGGAGGCAACCCTGCAGAACAACACCCACTCTGTGAGTGACTGATTTCACTTTGAACCCGCCATTAAAACATGAAACTCTCCGCAGAAGTGGAGCAGTCTTTGTTTTCCTGGGTGTCTGTTAATTCAGTCTGTGTGTGTGTGTGTGTGTGTGTGTGTGTGTGTGTGTGTGTGTGTGTGTGTGTGTGTGTGTGGTCACTGCACATGAAGTCCAGACTGGAAGCAGCTCGGACTCAGACACATCAGCCTCTCACAACTTTCAGTGCTTCAGTAGTTCTGAAGAATCCTGCAGAGAAACATCTGTGTGTGTAAGAGGCGAGACGACCAGTCGATTAATCGATCAAACACAACATTTTCTGCAACTGTTTTGATAATCGATGCTGAGTAAAAGTCAGTTTTCAAGCAATTTTTTTTTTTTTTTACAGTCAGAATAATTGACAGTGAACAATAATAATTAGTTGCAGCCCTAATAAAATTCTCTTGATTTACACTCGTGAGCTTTGTTATGAGGGTTTAACAGAATAAATCACTGTCGACTATTGAGATGATTTTTTTTTTCCTTCTCAGTCATTTCGCCTTTAAAATGTAGGAAAATAATGTCCTGGAGCACATAATGTCCAACTGACTCTTCAAAACTAAAAGACATACAATTCGGGGCTGCAACTATGGATTATTTCCATTATCAATTAATCTTGTAGTAATTATCTCATGTAATCGATTGATTGTTTAGTCTATAATATGTAAATGAGAAATGCCATTTGCAGCCTCTCAAAGCCTGTGGCGGAGAATATTTGATATTTTTAGGTGAAAATAACTGAAACAATGAATCGATTGTCAAAAGAATCAGGGATTAATTTAGCTTTGACCAGACTAGACTCATTGGCTAATCGGGGCACTAAACTAATTTACAATGATACAAAACAGAGAAAATTTGTAAATATTGGAGAAGATGGAATGGACCAATATTTGGCCTGAAGAACAGTGTCAATAATCTCTTGTCATAACAGATGCTGATTTATTTCCTGATGATCCGCGTATTCCTTCCAGTCTGTTACACTCGTTTTTCATTGATCCGCATTGATGCAGCTTGTCAGTCCGGGTCAAACACATCAGGCCTGCTGAATCTGAGATGTCACACTGGGTGAATGGCGATGTGACAAGAGAGACTCATAAATATTTAGTTGTGTTCTTCCAGTCCGGTACCAGATGGAAGAGTCAGGTGATCATTCAGGATGAAAGAGCTTTCACAGAGGAGCAGCTCATGGTGTTTCTCCTGCGTGTTTTGTACCTGTGAGATTAAATGAAATCTTTCTCATCTTAACCGTGATCCTACCTTAGAATAGACCAAACAACACCTTGTGTTATTTCAGTGCTGAACATGTTGTAATAGGAAGCACAACAAGAATAACCCAGATGTCCAGAGGAATGTTCAAGAATAACAACCCTGGTCCAAAGCTACAGAGCTCCACAGGACAGTCTAGTGAGTGAGTGAGTGAGTGAGTGATGGAAGAAGTGGATGTTACATCATTTCTGTGGCTCAGACACCTGGACTAGCTTTTGAGCATGAAAACGATTCGGCGTGCTCACGGTGAGCAGACTCCTCCCGTCTCTTTGGGCTTCTCTCCTTCACAAACATTCCCCATGTTTTTTTTTTGCTGGACTTGATCTGAGCGCCAGTGTGGACTTAAATCTGAGTGTCCTGTTATCAGAGCCGCAGGGCAGATCAGACAAGGTCGCAAGTATTTAGATCAGTAGTACACACTCTAAATGAGCACATCAGATAAGTCTAAGCCTCTACTACGCTTCTTTTTATGCTATTTTGGGCCTGATAGTGTACACAGGATGTGTTTTGTCAGCCAGCCCAAGTTTCGCCTCATTTTCTCTTTTTTTTATGTTTGTGTAGCCTAAGGTTCATTTAGCTGACTCTGTCTGGTTTACAAACTAGCTTGCTGTGTCTTTTTTTCCCCCCTTCTCCTCTCTCCATCCCGTCCTCCATCCCCTCTGGCCAAAAAAACGTAGAGAAAAACATGCTCTGTTTTCAGGGTGAAGCATAACTGGGTCGCAGCCAGCTGTTGGAGCACCAAGAAAAGCGGCAGAGTTGATGTTCCACATGGTGAGAGAGAGAGAGAGTTATGGAAAGTATGGGTTTGTTGATGTACAGGGAGAGACATCCATTGGGATCAACAAACTAGAGAAAATAAAGAGGCATTTGTGGGCTTGAACTTGAAGTTCTCATCTTTGGTGTTAGAAGGTGGAGAAATGCTAGCAGGTATAATGATTAGCATGTTCACCATCTTAGTTTAGCATGTTAGCCTGTTAACATTTGCTAATTTGCACCAAACACACAGAACAGATGAGGCTGACGGGAATATTATCATTTCTGCAGGTATTTGACCGAAAAGTACGAGCATTGCAATAATTAATCGATTAGTTGTCAATCATTGGATTAATTCCAAACTGTTTTGATAAGCGATTAATCAGTTTGAATGTTTGTTTGTTTTTGTTTTTTTAATAATAAAAAGTCAAATTTCTAGCTTGTTAAATGTTGACATTTTCTGGTGACTTTGCTCTTGTATGACACTGAACTGAATATGTTTGGGTTGTGGACAAAACAAGACAGCTGAGGACGTCATCTTGGGCTTTGGGAAGCATTAAGCAATGTTTTTCACTGTTTTCTGACATTTCATAGACCAAAGAATACAATCAACAGATTGATTGACAATGAAAATAATCTTAAATTACAGCCCTAAATCGGACTGTTACAGTTTTGACATGATGAAGAACTGGGGAAAGATAGTTGATGTTGCCATCTGACAATAAGATTACACATTATCACGTCAGATTTACCGTCCCTCCCGCTCCCCCCATGAACGCCACCTGTTGCTGATTGGCTGGAATAGTGTCTTGTGCCTTGGTTTGAGCTGCTTTGTTTGTTTCCCATTTACAGAGCCAGGCCTGTGTACAAAAAACAGATTTTTCTTCAGACACGCACAGAACCGGCAGCTAGCAGACCATGGGGAGACACTGGCTGAATTTCAAATTCAGTGACTATCGACAGTGTCTCTCCAGAATGACTCACCCCGGCTTTAAGGAATCACCTACTTTATTACAATTTGATCCTGACGGGAATATGAACATGTGTGCCAAATTTAACAGCAATCTATCCAATAGTGGTCAAGACATTTCATTAAAACTACAACTAACTACAGGAAAAGTGAAGGGGTCACCAAAAGTGAGTAAGATTCATCCTCTGGGCACCATGAACATCTTTGCAAAATGTAATAACATCTAATAGTTTGTTATATTTCAGTCTGGAGATAAGTGGTGGACCAACAGCATGGTTAAAAACTATAAATAATCAACATGATTAGTTGCAGTCTTGAACTTCTGTTGTGGTTTTCTTGAACAATAGTACTCGAGTAATACAACCCAGCTCACGTCTCTGCCCGCATAACTGAGCCCAGCATCAGAGGATCGGTCCCCACAGCCTCGTGTGTTAGATCAGAGCCAAGAGTGTTTGACCTCCTCCTCTGAAGTTTTATGTGTGCAAACAGAGCTGCAGCAGAAAGGTTAAAACCCAGAGCAGAGGGAAGAAGGAGCTCATTGTGTTGGGGTGTGACCTCTGAGAGAGGACTTCACTGTGCTCCCACCCACTGTGTCCTACTGAGTCTGCGTGTGTGTCTGTTCATGTACAGCAGTGTGTGTGCAGCATTGTTGTTCGTTTTTGAACATTCAGTGTGCTCACACACCTTGAAGTCTGAATGTTTTGCGGTGTAAATGGATCTAAGAGCAGAAGTCGACCCTTGCCTTCATCACGTGATAGAGGATGAGGTCATGTCTGGTTTGTGAGGCCACGTCCAGCTGGGTCAGACAGTTATCTCTTGATCTCTTTCTTTTTTGCTGACTAATAAGTATCTCTTCTTCCCTTCACCGTCTCCTTCTGCCCTTCTGTTTTCTCCATCACAGAACAGCACAGAATCATCTTTAGCTTTACGTTGCCTCCCTTTTCCTTTCCCAGCCACACGATCTGGCTCGACCCTCCTCCAGTTGGATAAAACAGCACTTTTCACTCAGACACAGCTTTCTCAGCCTTTGCTTCAGCTGATCCGCTTGTTTTCTAATGCTGTTGCTGATTGTTTGGGTTCCAGGCTGGGTGAACTGTAGCCGGTCAGGTCAGCGTCTGTCCAGTCAGGAACAGATGTTGAAAACAACCCGCTGGTTATATTTAACACAGGTGTACACGCAGCTGACAGAAACATTTGCAAAGGTCTGATCATAAGACAATACACAACATGAAACCTGCTGACCTGCAGTGACCTGCTGTCACTGGGACCAGAGTATCAAAAGGGTTTTCTAAATTGGATTTCAGGGGCCCATGTTTCTGTAAGCCCTTGCATGCCCTGAAAGTGGCTGCTGTGGTTGAAGGTATAATGCTCACCATGCTCACCATTGTAGTTTAGCATGTTAGCATGCTAACATTTGCACCAAATGTAGAACAGCTGAGTCTTATGGGGATAACATTCGTCTTGCAGGCATTTGGTCATAACCTAGAGACTTGATAACTTTTTTTCCTGCTGTTCACACTGTCTCTTGGCATTGTTTGCGTTCTGATTAGGTTCAGATTAAATGCATTAAATGCATCCCAACTGATGTTTACAATGTTTGACTTTCGCAACTCTAATTAAAATATATTAATCAGTCATCATTTTTAAACAGAGGTACATTTCCATCAGCTGCTTGTGTTTGTAAGTAGCAAGTGTTAGCCTGCTAACACACAAAACTGCAATGGTGAACATGGTAAACAGTGTGCCTGCTAAAAATGAAGCACGTTGACATTGCGAGCATGTTAGCATGCTAACATTAGCATTTAGCACAAAGTGCTGCTTTGCTCAAGTCCTTCCAGAGCTACTAGCCTGACTGTAGACTCTTGGTCATATTAAGTATTTTACATGTCTTAATTCACATAGTACTTCAATTGAATGTTAAAAGGCACTTTTTCTGAAAGGCATGTCTTCTAGTGAGAGCTGAGAGCTGTCTGTATGTTAATAATTTAAATTATTTGGCAAAACAGCAACATCAGTCACCAACGTAATAAGCACACTCTAACAAGCCAGTTAAACCTTAACGATATTAATCATGAGAAACGCTCAGATAAGCAGGCTAAAACCAGGAAAAGGCTTTGTTTAGAGATATAACATGAATATTGATGGTTTACCTGCTGCCACCAGATCACAACGACTGTGACCACTAACAGTTCTGCATCATGAGTAAAACTGGATTCTTACATCAAGTGCTGCTAGAACCTCAAATGTGACCATGGCACTGACATTTAACACTATCCATAAGCTATAATAATGCCTTACCACAAGATTTTTTTATTTGCCAATTATGCCGACAATTAAATCAATGAAAAGGGAGAAGAGCTGGAAAGCTGGGGAGAGAGAGAAGTGATGTGTAACAATGCTCCAAGGACAGATTTGAAGCCAAAACGTTGTGGTTTAAAGGTCTGAGACTGTTGGAAACATCATGCTTTCCGTTTGTAACCGATCAACAGTAGACTGTAAAGGAAGGGTGGAGAAATTTGTCAAACAAATTTGTCAAGTGATCAAGAGCTGAAAGAAAAGATGGATGCGGCGAGGGTGTGATGAAATGATTAATGTAGAGGAAAGATGGAAAGTTGTGTTCACACACTTGGACGGCCGGGCCGGGCCAGTTTCCACTGGACCTATTTACAAGGAGTTTCCAGCAGGCAGACCTGGCCCTCTCCTGTGGCTTTATGGAGCTGTATGCAGACTCTCCAGGGCAGGGCTCACCTTGTAAACATCTCTGCCCTGCCAGTAACAGAGAGGAGGAGAGAAACCTTCCTCAGACTCCAGACAGAGTGAGCTGTGGCGAAATACGTTGCTGAAATGACCAAACACTTGAACGTCACTCCGAATAAATAGACTGGAATGTTGTTTGCAGTCAGTGCGGTTGTGAAACAGAAGTTCAGGTCTGAACTCTTTCTGCCCACTACCTCTCATGTTATGTAGCACAGAGTTATTGATTTATTTGAGATTTTATCTTGAACTTTAGCCTGTAGAGCTTATTAATTAATGTGTGAAGAGTAAGAACATTTTTGCGTTTTGTTTATTGTCCCAGTAGAATACTTCTAATCTACATTTAGTGTGTGAGCGTGTGCGTGTGTGTTTTTGCTGTGCTCGGGGCATCAGTAATTGTCTTGTTCTCCGGCCTCAGCTTTGTCATTTAGGCAGGAATGTAGGTCACACACACAGAGTGCATCCAAATGGCCGAGTTACTTTGGACAGTAAGGACAATTCATTCTGTGCTCTCGGCTGCTGTGTCTACTGTTCAGTGAGTGACGGAAACGCACACAAACACCGTTTTGTGTTTTTATAACTCTGGAATCTCGTGGGTGTTCTTCAGTTGATGTCCTGGCACAATATTAAGCAACATCACATCAAACACATTTCAAATAATCCTATGTGATGGTGGCCTGGAAACATTTTGCTATAAAGACTCATGTATTGATTTCTAAAAAGCACTTTTGCTTTTTTCTGCTTTTTTTATTCAGTTTACCTTCAAAGTGAGGACCATGGGTTCACTGTCGCTGGCCTGGGTGGGCGATGGATCAGGGGTGAGTGAAAATACACGACTGTAAATGAAAAAAAAAAAGACCCAGAGAGAGAGTCCATGCTTTTGTACAGATGTTGTGTCCTCCCTGCTCTCGTCTCCCAGGTGCTGCTGGTCTTGACGACCTTCCAGGTGCCGTTGTTCATGATGCGCTTCGGCCAGTCTAACCTCTACAGGAGGTGAGGAATGACTGCTGGTTGATGGCACAATAAATAGACATGAAGCAGTAAGTGACTGTCACAGCTGTGGTCTGAGGGTCTAATTGCACCTTTATCCCTGTGTCAGTGAAGACTATGGGAAGACGTTCAGCGACGTGACTCACCTGATCAACCACACCTTCATCCAGACTGAGTTCGGCATCGCCATCAGTCCTGACCACTCTGGCAAGGTGAAGAAGCAGAAGATGGAGACCTTCACATACAGACCCTGTTTACACCTTACATGGGGTTCTGTGTTTTGTGGTTGGTCTCTATAAAAGTATGTACATGTGATCTGCCCTGACGACTCCTCTCTGTGTTCTAGGTGATGCTCACTGGTGACGTGTCAGAAATCGGGGGGTTTAGACTGTTTCGTTCGCAGGACTTTGGCATGACCTTTGTTCCAACTGACCTGCCGTTTGAGCCGCTCATTCAGATGCTGTACAACCCCGGAGACTGCAACACGCTTGTGACACTCAGTATCACGGTAACAGCATTCATCCTTTAGACCAAACCACTCTTCAAATGTCAAATTTGTGTCACTGGACTTCTGCTTCAAGCTGCTACATTTTTGATGAGGCATAACTGCATGCTCAAAAGTCATTGAACACTTTTTTACTGACTAAGCCTTTTCCCTCCAGTTGGACCTGTGGCTGTCTGAGGACTTTGGCGCCACCTGGAGGAAGATCCACGACAGTGTTTGTTTGGTCAGATGGTGAGAATCATCCCCCACATCATCTGTCAGTTTTGCAATAAATTAGAAATACCCACAAGGCATGTGGGATGTTGTTGGAACTGAACTCGTAATAGATGGCACAATGAAGAACCAAGACAAACATTAGGGACTGCAAGAAAATGATTGAGGTGGGGAGGGGGCTTGAACCTTACATAGACAAAGTCACACAAGTGGAATTAACAATTGGTGTGTCTCATTTACCCTGCTCTTAATTTTTTAACCACAGTCTACTAATTAAGCAGCTATTTAACACGTATAACATTATACAATGGGGTTACACGTTGGGACAGGAGCAGCTACAGACTAGGAAAGTTGTGGGATGCTCCAAAAACACCTGTTTGGAACATTCCACAGGTAAACAGGCTCATTGGTAACAGGTGACAGATCATGATTGGGTATGAAAGGGGCATCCTGGAAAGGCTGTTGCTCACAAGCAAGGATGGAGAGAGGTTCACCACTTTGTGATCCTTCTGTATGAAGGATATTAGTACATGGGCTCAGGACTTGTAAAACTGAATGCATTCTTTTTTTATTTATGTTTTACACAATGTCCCGACTTCTCTGGAATCAGGGTCGTAGGTTAACTCTTTTTTTAAACTTTACTGTAGTTCTGTTATAGAATAAAGCAAAGGTGACTTTTGGCTAATGTAATGACGCACTCTGTAGTTAGACGATCGCTAACTATAACGTTCTGCTGTGTCTCAAACACCAGTAGTTTGGTCCTATGAGCGACTAGAAAATAAAGCCATGATTGTTGAACTCTGCATAAGGATCTGCAAAATGCATCTTTATTATCGATGGCACACACAGTAGTAAATCAGTAAACAGTAAGTCTAGAGAAAAAAGGATGAAATGAAATATGTATCTGAGGTATGGAAAAATTAAAAACCCATCCTGTTCAAACAGCCCTCCCCTCAACAAAAGAAAACACACATAACCCTCCCCTACTCTAACCCCATCTTCCTATCTTATAATTTTCATACAGTCCCTTAATAAATGTTTTTCTACCTTTCATACACATGAAGTCGTAGTCTAGCAGAGTGTGAACCCTTAGTTTCCTTTCATGTGTCAGTGAACTGTGTGTGATTGGTTTCGAGTGCAAACATAAAACACTGTCCATCACTGACAGGGTGTGTGTGTGTCTGTGTGTTTGTTTGTGTGTGTGTGAGTGAGAGAGTGAGTGAGTGAGTGAGTGAGTGAGTGTTCTTTGTCCATTGTTGTTATTCCAGCTGTCTTTCTCACCACACTTCGGATCACTCTCCTGACTCTGGTTTCCTTTGGGCACCAGAGTTCACATGAGGTTGTGGTGTCAGCCTGCGGTTGTTAGCACTGCATTGTGGGAACGCTGTGATAGCTCTGCGTGACCACAGCTGTCATTTAGGCCCCAACCTAAATTGACTGCAGAGCCAGGGAGCTGAGGCTGCTGTCAGAGTGAATCATGAGTCAGCAACGGCATTCTTATTCAGCCCACAGTCCTTGAACCAGCAGAATCTTTGCAGTGTGAAAACCTTCGTCCCGTTTGGCAGCGAACAAAACCAGAGAGGGCTTGGAGTGTGGCCCGGGGGGGTCGATGTGCTCCTCGCTCGCACAGCACTTAGAAGGAACCACAACCATAATCTGTGATCTGTCTATAAATTCCAGAAGTGGATTTACATTTGAACTCAGACGACTTTCAGATGTTAAAAAATGGGAGCACAATTAGATCTTTCCTTTCCTCAGATTCCTGCTTTCAGGGTTTCTTTTTCTCACGTACAGGGGTCCAAAAAACAGCATCTACTTCACAACAAACTACAATGGATCATGCAGTAAGTGAAGACAGTGTGGTCACCCGTATATATACAGTACATGTATCAAAGTCAGCAGTACGTCTAATAACTCCACTTTGTCTCTGTTAGATGACAGAGGAATGTTGGAGTTGAGGAAGACGGCAGACTATGGTCGAAGTTTCCAGACCATCGCAACAAGAGTTTACTCCTTTGTACTGGGAGGCCGCTTTGTTTTTGCTTCCATCATGACTGGCACGGTATGTGTGTGTGTCTGTGTGTGTGTGCCTGCATCTGTTTGCTTCTTTGTCTTTATTGTTTCAAAGATTTTTGTGAATTTGGTTTTCTGGTGCACATAGTATCTTTTTCTTCCCTGTCTGTGTATGTTTGTATGCTTTGTGATTGCAATGTGATCTGATCAGTCAGACCACATGTGGGGGTGGTCTGGCTCATTGTGATCAGATCTCAGCCAGGTATGAAAGCAATCCGTGCAGCGTGACCAGTTTCTGTGAAGGCTGCTGGCTTAAGAGGTGAGGCTTAAGCTCCACCTAGTAGCTGTAGCTGGCAAGTGTTCCCTCGCAGACGCCAATTTTAGAAATGAACAAGCTTGTCATGGCAGTGCTTTTGTCGACCTGGGACGAGCCGTGTTTGTTGAGTTCACCAGACCCACTTAACTAATTTGCATATTGAGACGTGATCACAGTGCAATCCTGTGTAAATGCCAGTGAATCAGATGTCATTGTCTAGACATTTTTCATCCAGATACATTTGGCATGTTAATAGCAGGTGTGAATTTTTACATGCTTTTATGATTTGTGCATATTAAACTCCTGCAACCACCCCATTATGAGGTAGGGGGAAGGAGTTTTCTTTGTCCTTTTGTGATTTAGCTGCACTGATCCTTTAACATGCACCTCTGGATATGTTATCAAAGTTAATGAGCTGCATCTGTGACATTTTTGTGTGTTCTTCAGTCTTTACCTTATTTATTCTGCGCTGGAGTAATAAATGTATAGCAGAGCCATGCTTTTCAATTAACACTTCTTTTTTTCCTCAAACTATTATGTTTGTGTGTGTTAGGGTACTGAGCGTATGATCCACGTGTCAGTGGACGGCGGTGAGGTGTGGAACATGGCCCAGCTTCCTACGGTCAACCATGAGCAGTTCTACTCCATCCTGACAGCCAATCAGGACATGATATTCATGCACGTGGACGACCCTGGAGGTCAGAACCACTGACAGTGCTGATAGTGATGATTGATGTTGATGATGATGATGATGCTGACAATGTTGGTAATTACTCATGATGCTAATGATTAAAAATAACGTTGGTAATACAGACTAACCCTCACGCACACCGCCGGCTAGGCGTCCTTGACAAAGATCCTGAAGCTGCAGAAAGTTGCTCTATGTTTTTTGTGTATGGGGTGTGTGTGTATGTGTGTGGGTGGGTGTGCGTTTGTGTGCACACTGTTGGGCAGACTCCGGCGTTGGAACCATCTATGTGTCAGACGACAGAGGAGCTGTGTTCTCCAAGTCTCTGGAGCGCCATCTTTACACAACCACAGGAAGTGACACTGACTTCACCGCCATTACTTCACTCAGGGGCGTCTACATGACCAGCGTACTCACAGAGGGTGCGTCAGCACACTGCGTAATGTGCTCTTACACATTTAAGAGGAATCTTCTGGCTAATTTTTGTCAACATCTTTCAATATTATTTTATTATCTTTGCATTTGATTGAAAAAACATTGTAAAAACTGCATTTCGCACTACCTTTACACACATTAATTGGCTGATTTCTGATGCCATTGCAAGGAGGGAGTTTCCTGTCTCTGTGCATTAATGCACAGTTCATGTAGGAAACTCCAGCATCCAAGCATGAGTCAGCTGCTGCTGTCTGCAGACATTTCCATTCAGCAAACCACTACATTTAGGTTGTATTTTACATCACATGGCTGTCTTTGATTTTCTGACTGTGGAGCTTGTCAGTGCAGTGTGTTGATGGTCTTCATTCAGAAAACCTTTGAATGCATAAGTGATTGATAATCTCTCTCTTACCATAGTGACATGAACAAGAATCAGTCGAGAAACTTTGTGGGAAATATTTTGGAAAATTGTGAAGTGAACGTTAGTATGTGATTGCGTTCTTTTGCAGATGGTGCCGTGGAGACAGTGATCACCTTTGACCAAGGAGCAAAATGGCAGACATTACACAGACCACAGAACAGCCACTGTGACACTGAGACCTCCACCAACAGGCCTAACAGAGTGAGACACACATACACACAGATTTCTGTACAGTACATATAAATATATACTTTTTTTTAATTGCATGTGTGTATATTTTGAGTGTTTTATGTCTAACTCTGATTCCATTCTGTTTTTATGTTTTACCCAGCGTCCAACCTTTTTGCCATCTGAGTTGCATGTTTAATCTGTTTTGTTTTTTTATCTGATGTGAGATGGTGTGAGAGTCTGCAGTGAGCTAACGATTGTGTCTTTACAGTGCAGACTTCACATCCATGCCTCCTACAGCACCACCATGAAGATGAACGTCCCCATGCTGCCTCTCTCACAGCCAAACGCTGTGGGCCTCATTCTGGCGCATGGTAAAAGAAAAAAAAAAAAAAAGAAAGAAAGACAGAAAGAAAAACATAAAGATGTCCTTACCCAGAAATGATTTCACTGCATGGTTAAACATCTCATCAATGCCATTGCCCTGTATGTTTCCAGGCAGCGTCGGGGACGCAGAGTCCGCCCTCTCCCCTGACGTCTATGTGTCCGATGACGGTGGCTACTCGTGGCTGTTGGCTCTCAGGGGCCCCCATCATTACGCTATACTGGACTCCGGAGGGCTACTGGTGGCTGTGGAGCACACCAACTCAGCTGTCAATCAAATCAAGTGAATATAACTGAGTGTACTAGACAATTTGTTTATTGCAGTATTGTTTTGTGTGTGTGTGTGTGTGTGTGTGTGTGTGTGTGTGTGTGTGTGTGTGTGTGTGTGTGTGTGTGTGTGTGTGTGTGTGTGTGTGTGTGTGTGTGTGTGTGTGTGTGTTTTTAGCATTTGTCAACAATAAAGCACTTTTTTTGCCTCCCGTCACCCTCAGGTTTTCAACAGATGAGGGGCAGTGCTGGCGTACGTATAACTTCACCAGTGACCCCCTTCACTTCAGCGGTATGGACAGTGAGCCCGGCTCCCGCTCTATGAACGTCAGCCTGTGGGGCTACAGGAACGACTTCAGTAAATGGGTGGTGATCACCATAGACTTCAGGAAGCTCCTCACCAGAGACTGTGAGTATGTGGGAGAACACGGGTGGTGACTGGTTGGTGTAACAGGAAGTACTGAGTGCACATGTGTGTGTGTGTTTATGTGCAGGTACTGAAGGGGACTATGTGCAGTGGCTGGCTCACTCTTGGGACCCCAATGGATCTACTGATGGCTGTGTGCTGGGATATAAAGAGACCTTCTTGCGCCTGAGGAAAGACTCTGTCTGCTGGAATGGGAGGGACTATGCTATCACTAAGAAGCTGTCCCCCTGTCTGTGCACAGTGGACGATTATCACTGGTATGTTTTTGTGAAATACCATAACAGATTGTTTGTAAATTTGTAAGAAAGCCATATGAACTTCTGCTTTGGCCCACAGTGACTTTGGATATTACCGTCCAGAGAACAGCTCAGAGTGCGTGGAGCAGGAGGAGATGAAGGGCCGTCCTCTGGAGTTCTGTTTAAACGGGACCACAGAGGAGCTGCAGACCAGTGGGTGAGGATGCCCGTTTTTATCTCGGATCTTCCCTCTCTCTCTTTCCCCGGCTGTACTGGATTATATGATCAGCAAACAAGCCAACAGTAATTCAGGTGCAAGCGCTGTAAGAAGCACCTTGATTAATTGTCAAATGTTATCTGGGACTCCTGCACGAAGCCATTGTGCTGTGAAGATGTAGTTCAAGAATAACAAAGGAAGTACACGGCACGTTACACAACATGGTAAAAAGCTTTCAGAGTTCAGTCAAAGGTCATGAAGCAGGTGAGTGTGTTTCCGTTTCTGCTGCTCTTGCGTCTCTGCATCTCCCTCAATTTTTGGTATGAATCTTATCTTGAGTTTACCAGCTGTCTTGTCCAGCCCTGTGTCCCTTGTTTGTGTCCTTTCATGTCTCTCTGCCTCTTCTTACATTTAAGCTACCGGAAAATTCCAGGCGACCGTTGTGAGGGAGGATTCCAGCCAGACAGGAAGGAGACAGACCTGAGGAGGATGTGCACCAGCAACGCCCTTTATCCAAATTCTCTGGTCAGTTCTGCTCATTCTGAGAAATGGGCTGCGTGGGCTGAATGTTACCTACCTGGTTACCGCAGATTGGGCCATCCTGGAAATCTATAGATGAGCCTGTGCCTGAAGGTGGTGTCAGCAGGTTATCTAGTAGCAGTGTGGCAAGCCAAGTTTACATCCTGTAACTGAACTGGAACCAGATCAAACTCAGATGACCTGAGCTTGAACAGTATTGTTGTTTTTTTTTTTTGTGTGTGTGAACAGTAGCACCCAGTTATTTATTCAACAACAGGGATGGTAAATGGCCAATGAAGCAGAATTTGCACTAGTGTGAGACAGAGTGAGTCAGCTGTCCTTCCAGTAGCACACATGGGACTGTGTGAAGGTCCTGTTGACAGTGACTCAGTGTGTCAGGGTTCAGCATCCAGTGAGTATAGCTGAGAGACTCCAGGTGACTCTTGTGTCATGTGGATGGTGTGTTTTCAAAGGTCATTTCTTCACATTTTCATCCCTTTCTTTTTCTGCAACTCTAACAGACTGAAAGCAGTACACACAACACTGCTGTCATAGTGATGGTTGTCATCGCGATCCTCCTGATGAGTGCTGTTGCAGGTGTCTGGCTGGTTAAGAAATACGTCTGCGGAGGACGGTCAGTTAACAGCGTCTCATCTCTCCACGCGCACAAATACACAGTGTACACACTGCACTTCATCTGTGTGTGATATGCACTTCTGTCCTCGCCAGGTTCCTCGTGCACCGATACTCTGTGATGAGGGAGCACGTTGAGGCTAATAAAATAGAGGGAGTGGATGATATTGACACACACTACATGGAGACAGGAAAAGCACAGTACAACGAAGACTCAGATCAGGTATGTAACACTTTGTAAAAAGCCATATTTTTAGTTAAACTTTGTGATTTGTTAACTCATAGGTGTTGTTGTGTCTCCCCACAGGACCTGTTAGAATAAGGTGGACGTTTCTCCCCACTCAAAGACTCATCAAGACTAAATTTAATGCAGTCTTTCATGATGCCAGGGCACTCCTGTTGCCCCCTCATGCTGATTAACATCTTCTTCTCACTTCCCTGTCCCCTGGTGGCTGGAGGACTCAGCAGCAACTCACATTGCTTCTTTGTGCCAGTTGAGTCTCCCATAAAAAGTTGCACTGGCGGTTTTGGGGAGGGGGACAAACCAAGCCCACAACAGAAGAAAGCCTTTGGGGTCCCCGGAGAGCTTTTGTTGTTTCTGTCACAAAGAGTTCTGCAAAGACCATCAAGTGTGAATATGTGCTCTGTTGTGCTCTCTGTGTTTCCTTCCATGCTGACCTGAGAAAAGATGGTCTTTCATATCGTGACGCACTGCAGAAGCACCACACAGAGGCTACGACTTTTGGAAAATGCTACAAAGAGTTAGGGAACAGCCAAGCACCAGAACACAGGAAGCAATAATCAGCATTTTAGTTTCGACATTACTGCTGTCAGTTAAGTAGTTTTTGTAAATTTTTGGTAAATTTGAAACTTGCGAGATCCAGTCCTGTTGTGCATGGTGGCCGTTTTAACATTCATTGTCAGTTTTACCAGTCACTAAAATTGGCCACATTTTTAATGACTACTCGCAATGAGTTACTTGTTAGGCACAATTTCCTCATTTCAATAGCAACTACTGAGAGCAGCACGCCCTCCTTTAATGTTTCTGCTTTTATCAAACAAGTAAAAAATGACCAGAATTTGAACAGAATCCTGTCAGGTGATGCACTTTAGGTTCCAACCCTTCAGTCAACTAATGGCTTTTGTTATATAACAGCAAAAACTGTTTAATATGACTGTTCTTAGCAAATGCATAATAATAAGAAATGTTTTAATACTCCAATATTATCAACATTTTTGTATCTTTTTGATTACTATTAAATTGTTTAAATTGCTTGACAAGTCAGATGAAAATGTAATAATTATCAGAATATAAAAGTAGGTACAAACACTTTTTAGACAGTTTCTATTCAAAACACAATAAAAGTAAATAGGAAAAGCCAAATAAGTGACCACTAGTGCTTATTTTAGACAAGTTTGTAATTATTATTAGCTAACAGATAAATGATTATGACTAACATGAAAAACAATGAAAGAAGTCACCAAGAAATAAATGTCTTTTTAGTTTTTAGTGCCTTGGGAAACTTTGGGAATAAATGTTTAAAGGGCCTGCCATTGTTGTGAAGATATAAAATGTATTTTTTTATTCAGTGCAGCTTCATACAACCAATCTCTTCTGCTCCCCTGTATGTGTGGTGAAAATGAAAGACTTGAATTATTGCCAAAGCACTTTTATTGTCTAGTTTTCTAATCTCAGAGGTGAGGTCGTAGAGGTGAAACCTAACTCTAGCCCAGCATTATATGAGTATGAAGGTAATGCTCACCCAAACCCTTTACTTGAACTTTCTGATATTTTTGCTTAACAGGATGCACCAGTATATTGCTGTTATTGTGTTTGTTTGTTTGTTTTTGATTTTTTTTTTGTCTGATATTTCCCCCCATTAATCAGTACCAATAGGCATTTGTATAATGATCTCCGTGCAGGTGCAGACATAATCAAGATAATCAAGTGTTTTTGGAGGCCATGCTGGCTTGTGTCTGTTATTAATGTGACAATAGAAAAACAGCCACAAAATGCTTTTTGTATAGCCAAATATTGGCAGTATGAACTTTTCCAGAATTATACTGATACTGCTTTTTTAAAGCTACTATTGGCTAGTATTGATGAGATATTGGCACATCCCAATTCAATAATTTCACAGATGTTGCAAAAATATCCACCGTAACAGAATGAATTTATCAAATGTCTGGTGGCCATGAAGAGTAGAAACTTCTTTGAATGAATTGAGTTGCATTTTTTTCTAAGTAGACACTTCTCTGTGAGTTATCTGAGTTGTTTAGATGACATGTTGACCGGCTACAGTTTCCATTATCTGCAACGTAAGAGCTGTAACTTTTGACACGTGCAGGGCTCATGGCCATGCTTGTTTTCTCCAGCAGAGTCAATAATATCCCAGCAAATAAGCTATTGTAATAAGCTGGCCTAATATAGAGGCATACTCTCAAGGACTGGTGGGTGGACTTTGTCAGATATGAAAGCAGCTTCATATGCTTGATGCTTCTTTATTTACACCGCTGTCAGTAAGAACAAACCCATATTACTGGATTCATTGATTTATTTTTGCACTGTATCTACAGATCTGTGAAAAGGTTGCGTTTGTGCCTCCTTGTACATCTAATGTTTGTTCAGTGTTAGGGCCGTTGGTTGTGATCTTCATTCCATCTCGTTCTCTTTACTGTTTGCTAGGACATCAGAGATGACTCTGAATTAAACTATTCTTTAGCAGAGATGTTTCCTAACAATGTTTGCATTTATTGAATGAAATAACACTTTCTCGTTTACATCAGCTCAGTTGTGTTTGGGTTTTATTAATGCATCTTTTTTTTCACAAATAGAATAAAGTCAAAGTCCTGCAATAGGAAATGATGTAAAGTATATTTACAGCAATATACAGCCTACCAAAATGTAAAATGGCACACAACACAAAATGGCGATTACCTGTTTTTCTTTATCAGCACTTCATTATTATTGCATCAATTGGTGAGAAGTATTTTGGCTGGCTTACTGTTTAGTATGTTGCTGGTGCAGCTGTAACCTTGAAGGAGGAGAAAATACTGTGTAAGTACACAGCACCCTCCTTCCTGCAGTCACAACATATGATAGAGCTACAGCAAGGCAACAAACATGGTCAGACAATCATTTTGAATTAAGAACAGGCAGATTAAAAGTATTTGCATTAGTTGTCCACTGACTCATAGTGCTATGCTAGCAAATACTTATAGAAAATGAAATTTTGGAACCATTTAAAATAAGGCACACTTTGTAAAAGTTTTATGTATATAAGTTGTAACTACTGGCTTTATTAATAATTAAATAGTAAATACATCATTTACTAATGCTCTATAGATCAGATGTTTTGTCAGAAGGTGAAAAAAAATCTCCTTTTTTGTTATTATGGCTTATAATTAATCAATTAAGCATAATTACTTATTAGAGCTAGAAACCTGTCAGTGGAACTGGCATTCATGACCATTTAATTTCTGACAGGGCATCATATTTGATGAAAAAACACATAAAACTTTGTTCAGCAAAATAAATGTCAGAGCTACATCTTAAATGTGGGAAAGTAGTTTGTGATGTATATTAGAGTTAAATTAGAGCATGTCAATAAGTTGATATACTGGAACTATACTAAGTTATAGTTACTCACCTGTTACTGTCACCAGTCACTTCCCACCTCTGTTAATGTCTTAGGAAGTATTTATCTTACATTAGTGCTCTCAATATGACTAGACAGTGTTGTGTCGCTGGAAACACGTAATGCCACCATAAGTACTGTTTCTGAGCAGCAGGGGGCGCCACACTCTCAGCCTATGTAGCTTTGCGTCCGGAAGACGTGTAGCCCTATTTGTCATTTTGAATCTGTAGTTCAACTAGCATAACTGCATAGCTACTTGTTAGCAATAGTGCGCTACTTTTGAAAACCAAAAATTTATATGTTACATGTATATTTAGATGATGTCGGCTGTATGTTAAGGCGCGTGGAACAATGTAGCAGCTGTGAAGTAACGTGAACTCAACACGGTGAGATAATTGTCAACGAACGTATTGTTCAGGAAATAGCTCGCCAGCTAAGCTAGTTAGCATTGTCATTACGTTAGCTAACACGTTTGCTAGTGGCTATTGCAGATTTGTCACCAGCCAGCCTTACCCAGATGTTCAATTTCACATGCCAGTGGCTAGTTATGGTTGCAGCTGTCCTCTCCTTGTGCTAACGTTGCATTCGCTTTTTCAACATTTCGCTTGCCAGGATTTTGGCCTCGCTATTTGAAGGAGAAAGAGAAAGTAATGGTGGAGTGGTGGGAGTAAACGTTAGCGGCTTCATCCAGGCAGCTGTATGTTAACATTAGCTCATTTTAGCGCAGTTTGGCTTCAGGTAAATTAGGCCAAAGACATTTGACAGAAATTGTTTGACCCCGTACACATTGCCATTACATTTCATGTTATCAAACAATATTCAAGCTAACAAGAATTTGACACTTGTTTTTCCCTCGTGGGCGTTGCTGTTAGCGTGTAACGTTTATGTAAAGGCTTGGTATTGATCGGGAATCTGAAGGCTTTTTTGTCTTATGTGTTATAATTTGGGTTTTCAGACTTTGTTCGTTTACTATGAGCTCCCTATCAGTCCAGCCTCCGGCATCAAGCTCATCATGCAGGACACTACCTGGAGAGGGAAATCAGGTACCACACCATGACGCCTACTTTGCCCGCAAAATTATCCAACACTGTATGAATAATTTATATTTGAGTGCTGATACCGTTTCGCCCTCAGGTACAGCCAAAAGCCCCTCTGCTGCAGATTCTGCGTGTTGCTGGAGCCCAGGAAGAAGTCTTCACACTCAAAGAGGTGAGCTGTCAGGAGAAAAAGCATGATTGTCAGTATGCTGACTCATAACAATGTGCTACCAGAGAAGTGCTCCAACGTTCTGTAGTCCTTTATTCTGGGCTCATATGGGTAAAAATGTACCCAGCAGGTCCCTTGTGATATATGATACCTAGTTTTTGTGTAGGTGATGCACTATTTGGGTCAGTACATCATGGGGAAGCAACTATACGACAAGCAGAGGCAGCACATCGTCCACTGCCAGGATGACCCTTTGGGAGAGCTGCTGGAGGTGGAGAGCTTCTCCGTCAAAAACCCGAGGTATTCACCCACACCAAAGACGGTCACCACTCAGTAATGCTAGACTACACATCTAAACTCATATATCGAAAATAGGGAAGTCCATTCTAAACTGTTTTGTTCTCATTTCACAGCCCCGTGTATGAGATGCTCAAGAAATACTTAGTTGTTCTTGGTTGTGCTGGTAAGTGACATATACATTTAATGTTTTATTCATTTTTTATGTGAAATAATGTTTCTGTCAAGGGGGATCACCATCAAAGAAATAGCAATCTATGAATCTGTTTTGTACATTTGTGATGACTCTAAATTCAATTGTGTCTTTTTTTCTCTTCCCTTTGTGTTTGATGAATTCAAACAACTTTAACATGGTATGTTTTGAAGTGAAGATCCCTGGGAATATAGTGATTATCTTGGCATCATATTCCCTCTGTGTAGTCTTAAGTCAGATTCTTTGGTTGGATACATTGTAAGTGTGATTGTGCATCTCTCGGGGATGCGGGAACCGGAGGAACGCCTGTTTTCCAGGGAGTCCAACAAAGTCGCAGCAGAAGGCCGTCGTGAGAGAGTGTATTATGCTATAATTAAAGGGTGGGGGTGTCCTTTTTTCTGTTACTGTGTCTCATCTGAAATGCAGACGCTGCAGAGAATCTTTCTGTGGGCCGTGAATGTGTTGAGGGCGGAGTGGAGGATCGTGGTCAGGTAAAGCTGAAGCATGGTGCTCAGGAGAAACAGAGACCCCCAACCTTTCTCGCCTCACTACACACAGCACTTGTGAAGACAGTGCTGGCAGGCTTAGTGCAAAGCTGATGAAAGTATAAAAATATCTCTTTGTCGTAAGATTTGACATGCACTTATCACAGTTACTTAGTTTTGTTTATTATCCTTTTGGAAAATCTCTTTGTCTGTGGCAACTGTCACACAAATGTAAGCACCACAGAAAAGACATTACAATGAAAAACAGACATGTAACTGCAAAGTGATCCACATCACCAACAATTAAGAACAACAAAATACAAGTGACATGCACCTCACACAACCAAAATGTGTTTGGATTTAGACCAGCAGGCCTTAGTATAGCTACAGATCACAAAGACTATAGTGAGCTGTTCTCTGCTCGTGTGTAATGAGGAGAGGAGGTAACGTCTGCTGTCTTCGTTGGTGTGCATTTGTACAGAGTGGCACCGTCTCTGTACAGCCCCATTCTTGGTTTGGTCTGGTGGTATTTTCAGCATCATTTTGCGACCCACCAGCACCACCCAGTGGATGGGGGGCAGAGTCACTCTCTCTGTCTGTCTCAGAGTTCTCTGCTCTGAACTGGAGGATCACAGCCCCTTTCAGCCGCAGGCCGAACAATAACCCTAAACCTTTTCACCCGTCCCCACATTCCTACACCCTTCTTTCCTATTCCCTCCAAAATCCACCATGAAGCACCTACTGAGTGCCCACTTGTGTGGAAGACTTTGTCTCAACATTGTTGAGTCAGATTTAAATTTAGGATCTGTGTTTTTCTAAAGTACATATTCAGTCTTTCAGCTTTGATTAATACCGAACAATGTGAGACATTAGATGCTCTCAATTTCTTTTTGCCTCTGTTTTATTTCTTGTGTGAAAACATCTTTTCCATGGATGTATGCTGTACAAGAAAATTTCTGTTGTACAGTATATGTCCATGGATCAGAATTTGGAGTATAAGTCACCACTTAAATCCTGTGATTTAGTTTTCACATACTACACATTAAAATTATTGTAGGCTTTATAAACCTTTGACTCGCTAGTTTAATCACTGTGCTAATTAGAACACTGGCTTTCCTCTCAATTTGTCTCTGCTTTTTAACCTCTGCACAGTTTCAGTGAACCTATTATTTCCTCAATTTTATTTGACCTCCCTCCCCAATGGCCCCTACCCTAATTGCCCAGCCCCTTGTTCCCTCTGCCACCACCCCATATCCGGAGGCCATCTTGAAAAGGAGCTGTGAGTCCTCCAAGTGCCCAGTTGAGGCTCTGTGTTCTAATTTTTGTCCTTCCTCCCACTGTAGATGTGTGGGGGTGTGGTCAAAGCAGGGCTGGAGGCTGTCAGCGATGGGCCTCTCCTGCAGACCCCCTCCCAGAGACGACCTCGGGAGCCAGATGATGGTAAGTGAACAATCTGACTTATGTTCAGAAATATGCCCAAAATGCTGGATTTAACTGTTCCAAACCTCTCCAGACTCCCTTGAAGGCTTGCCGCGGTCAGCCTGCAAACGGCCCAAACTGGACGTTACTTTGGACGAGTGGGACCTCTCTGGCCTGCCCTGGTGGTTTCTGGGTAATCTCCGTAGTAACTACAGCCGCAGGAGTAATGGATCCACTGACATCCACACAAACCAAGTAAGAAACTTCATGTGTTGTTAGAAAGTTAATCTAATAATAATAGTAACAGCTGGTTTGGGGCTAAGTTAGGAGTTTCCAACCTTAAAGATACCACACACAGACTAAGTACTTGTTGGCAAATGGCATAAATTGGAGCATAACAGTGGTGGTCTGACTGATGTGTCAGCTGTCTCCTGCACAGGAGGAGGACACAGCCATCGTGTCGGACACCACAGACGACCTCTGGTTCCTGACTGAGGGCGAGAGTGAACAGGTGAGCGTGGAGATGAAAGAGGCTGCGCTGGAGGAAGGGAGCGGAGGAGAAGGGGAGGCTCCACCTGAGGATGATGATGGAGGGGGGAAGGAGGAGAAAGCAGATCGTGAGGTAGGAGTTAGTTTAGGTTTCTGTCTTCTTTGGTTCCAGACAGACTCATACTAAAATTATTATCATTGTTTATTTATTTTGTATTGTATTTATTGTTGAGAATGAGGATAATGTTATGACGTGTTTGATCAGATGCAGGAGGAGCCAGATGAGGACTCGCAGTGTCTGAGCGATGACACTGATACAGAGATCTCCACACAGGTTTGTGGCATCTTTCTTTTCCTCACTGTTTAGCTTTAGGTTGTTGTAGTTGTAGATTAAAATTTAAAAAATGTTGATTTGTGACTTTTTATCTTTGTTATCCCTCAGGATGCATGGCAGTGCACAGAATGCAGGAAGTACAACACACCTCTCCAGAGGTACTGTGTTCGCTGCTGGGCTCTGCGTAAGAACTGGTATAAAGATGTCCCCCGACTCGCCCATTCCCTTTCTGTTCCTGACATCCCAGCATGCAGCGCTCTCACCGCCCATGATGAGGAAGATGACAGTGACACAGGCATTGATGTCCCAGACTGCAGCAGGACAGTGTCTGACCCCGTCATCCTGCCCTCCCACTCTACAGCTGACCGACCACTGCCCACCATGGTTAGAGGGAAAGGCAAGGGGCCCTGGCCTTCCAGCTTCCACAAGGATGAGCAGCTTTCAGAAGGGGAGAGTCAGGAAAATCTGGGGATGGAAGTTGAAGAAGTTAGGCCTGAGGCACTGTTGGAGCCTTGCAAGCTGTGTCGAGTGCGACCGCGCAACGGAAATATAATACACGGACGTACGGCTCACCTGCTAACCTGTTTCCCATGTGCGAGGAGGCTACACAAGTTCCAGGCTCCTTGTCCAGGATGTGGGAAGATCATTCAAAATGTTATTAAGATATTCATCCTCTAGAAAGCACGCACCCATCTGTCAGGCTCTGGGGACCTAAACAGTAAATAATACAACAAACATTTTCCACCACAGTCGACCACTCAGCGGCAGGCACTCTGGTGCACACTCTCTGCTCAGAGACACACAAAAAACATGCACCTTACCGGTAAAACCTACACAGATACACACAAAGTATGGAACTTGCTAAAGCTTGCTCTTGGTTGCATGGTTTATTTTGCATCGCACTGCCTCTGAAGTATTGTTTGATAAAACACAGGAGTTTGCCATACCACTTGTTTGTTTTGGTGCCGCATTTAAATGAGGGATACACAAAGGCAGAAGTATTTATTTATTTATTCAAAGACCACATGAGATGAGAGTGCAGTTTGTGTGAGCTGTTGATTTTATGAAGGCTTTCTTTTTCCAGGCGATGTACATTTTCTTGTATTGCATTTCTTAAATGTCCCATTTTAAAAACTAGTGTTGCTTACCTTAGTTCTTGTAGTTTTGTTTGATTTTCCTTCTCCATAGATTCAGCTCAGCCATCTCAAGAAAAATGGGAGAAGTTACTGCTGGTATGTAGCTACAGTAACATATCAACCATGTTCTAGGCCATTTTGTGCTGCTTTTCACCCCATTTGTATCATTTAAGGTATTGTGGCTCAGAGATTTCAGTTATGAAGACAAGATTGAAGGAAAAACAGGAAAAGAGTCTTAAAACCATGACCGTGTTGTCTGCTGCTGCAGCTCCATGAAAGTATCCTCCTAAACCTTTATTACTAAAAAGTGTGTTCTCGCAGCCTAAGTGAATGTACTGTAAAATACAAATGTGGTGGCTTTAGTCCTGTTTCTCTCAACAAAGTATTTTAAAATGTAGAGCTGAATTTAACCTGCTTGAGAATGCACAGCTGAAGTATTTACTGTAATTTTCTCTCATGGTAGTAATTTGATATTCATATGTATTCAATATTTCCAGTTGCCAAGCCTCTGACACTTATGCCTGCAGTAACTTATGTCATATAATTGTTGGGTAAAGTTTAAATGTTATCATTCAGAGAGGGTGCTTTACACCCTTCCTGAGCTTACGATAAATGAGTAATTTCTGTATATTTTGTATTTAATTTATTTATGAGTCTGTTTTAATTGTTTAGACGAGCACCTCTAATGAAACAGAAAAAGGCCGCATTTGTTACAGTTCTAACGTGTAATTTAGAGCTAAGATGCCTCAGAGAGTGATACAGAAAGTCTTTAAGGAAAGTTACCAAATGTACCCTCTGTGAAAATGACTGCGTAGTACTTATTTGGAGGTGGGGGAGTTTGATTTAAGCGTTACACTGCCATGTAATGACTCTGAACTTTAATTTGTATCTTATAGATTTAATTTTGATGGTTCTGCGTTATTTGAAGGTTGTATCACCGCAGCATGCACATGCCTCGACCTTTCAGTGAGTGTGTGAGCTTTTTCCAAATACAGTCGCTCTACAATACTCACAAGTAAGATTCCCAGTGACAGAAAGCATTTGACTCTTGCCTCTGCTTTGCGCAGAGGGAATATAGTAATTCCTTGATCTGCTCTTTACTTGCGCTTAATCTTTCTGCCAGCAGGTGGGGAGAAGTCTCAATATTGTATCAGGTGCCCACAGAAGCTGTACAGTACCAGTGATAACATGTAATGCATATATAGAGCATGCCTCCTGTCGTGAGTAGAGCCAGCCCTGAGCTGATGTGAGAGCTATATTAGCTGAAAGCTATAAAAGATACATGTAGCTTGTTGTATTTATCACCACCATTGTGAACCGAGAGAGACAAAATTCCTCTGAATACAGACCTCATAAAAATGGCTTCGCACTCATACCATTAAAACTGGTTCAGAATGACAGATAATTGTTGCAAATATTGATATTAAGACTAATGTACTCGAACATGGTACAGCTAATATAGTTGTTTTTTCTTTTCTACTTGTTATGGAATAAAATGAGTTGTTTTGTAAAGCAATAAAACATTGGGAGTTAATTGTGTCGTGTTGCTGACCACAGGGACAGTCGACGTACAGTGCTGGTGAAGAGAGGCGTGCATGTGTGGTGTGTGTTTTGGCTGAAGAATAAGTCATTGTGTGACAGGCCAGCTGTCATGTCCTCTCCTCGACTGGACTCCAGCACCTCTCCTCTGCTTACTCACTGTTCCACTTCTTGTGTCGGCCTTATTTTTGTCCTCTTGTCTCGAAGTGGGACAGACACCCTACCTTCTACAGTATATGATGCTGTCACACTGCTGCTATCTCAGTTGTACATAAATACTGCAGCTAGTGTCGCCATTACTCATTAGGGAAGATTCCCTTGGTGTGGAAAGTCCCCTGTGACGCTGTCCACCATCTGAAACCACACAAAGTTCCACTAAAGTCACTTGTACTGACAGTTCCATTAAGTATTAGTACTTTCATACAAGTGCAGGCAAAATATAAATATACTTTAGTATCATCAGGAAAAGTGTCAAATGTGCAAGTAATGCAGAGAAATGTCCTGTGACTGTTACGCTATATCATTAAGTGATTACCACCCATGCATTGACGTGTAAGGAGTATTTTACTGTTGTAGTTGGATGAGGTGGAGCAAATGTTGAACTCTGTGACTAATGAGTATTTCTGTTATCGATGAATCTGCTAATTATTTTTTCAATGAAACTAATTGGCTTGTAAACGATGACAAAATAGTGAGAAGCGTCCATCACAATCACCCAGAGCTCAAAGTGACATCTTCAAATTGCCTCTTCTGTCCAAACCTTTAAATTCTCCTCTTTTCTCTCATTTAAAACAAGGAAAGCATGACTTTGACATATTTTTAAACTCGACCTATGTTTTAATGTAAGATCTTATTTAAGTAACTCAAATAACTGTGGTGGAATAAAACACATTTCCCTCTAAATTGCTGTGGAGTATAAATGGAAAGTATTGTCAAAACAAAATCCAGTGAAGCACAATCGTCTTTAATTTGTGCTCACATACAGAACTTCAATAATGTACTGGCAAACATGGAGATAGCCAGGGGTCGCTGTCCTCAGTATTAAATGCTTATGGCAGCCATACTAAAATGCTTTCACTCACTCTGCGTCTAATTCAAGAATGGCGAACTGCTTTGTCTGCGGCGTGTGGCATGTCGCAGAGCGCAGAGACAAAAATGGCGTAACACCCATGTTCACATGGCACCCACAGCTTGGTAGCTCCAGAATGGCACAGTCTAGGGAGTGGTAGGGGATCTGCATGTTTCCATGGCGACAGCACCTCCATCCCAACATCCCAGAATAACTTAACACATTCTCCCTTTATCCCCTATGGCGTATGCAATACTTCCTAGACAGAAAATAGTTAGGATGGAAGCTCTCTGTTGAACATTGCTCCCATATTTTTGCCCATACTTGTCATTTTATTGCTTTTTTTTCTGTTCTCACACTTGAATGAATCACCTTTATCGATATATGTAATATATCTGTGTCATTCTCTTCCTGTGTCCTTCATCTGCATACCTCCAGGTTGGTGAGCCTCAGCCTGTTTACCCTTCTTTACTCTCTCCCGGTCGTGCGTCTGGATATCTGTAACTGTATCTGTGTGGCCAGGACCTTTCTTTCTCACCTCTGTGCACAAACACACACACTCACACCACACACACACACTTTCCCTCTGTTGTGTCCGACTATTTGGTCGCTCCAGAAACCAGGCCGCTAAATTTGTCCCACTGGTGACATGGGAGAAGGTCAGTGGAGCCAGAGAAAAACAAAGATAGGAATATGGAAAAAAGGCATAAAGATGGAGAGAATTTCAAAATAAGAGCAGACATGAAGGACAGAGATGTGACACATTTATATGAGATGAGAGGAGAAACATAATTGAGCTTGTCTTCCCTTGTATCCACAGCAGGAGGCCTGATATGGAAGATGGCGCTGAGAAGCTGGGCTGACTGGGATCAGGCATAGTTTCTGCATAGCCGTCCACTCAGATCTCACAACACTCTGCAGTCGTATACACATCAGTGGCCTCCGACAGGATTCAACCGTGTCTCCTAGAGGAGCTATGCTGATTGCGGTTTACACTTGAGCAACGTGAAGGTGTAAATTGCTTTCAGATTAAACAGGATAGATTTTATGAGGGCCTAGCTTTACCCTGTCAGATACTTTCCTGATTAACTTCAGTGGCAGTCTCAAAACGATGAATGCTGTTTGTCCTCTGGTCTGTGGCGTCTGTTTTGATCAAACAACCTGTGGCATTATGGGAACATATGTCATGTAATTATCTGTTTTGTAGTAGTGGAGCAAAGCTTATTTACAGTGAATGACTTTAGGGCTACCATGTGCTCCAAAGTATGTTAGTGGGAAGTGGGTTATGTATGTAGGTATGAGTATGTATGGTTGTTTGTCCATGTGTGCCCGAGCTTCGCAGTGAGTGGGATGCCAGTGAAGGGAAGGGCAGCGGATGGCTCAGGGGCTCAGCCCATTCCTGTGATTTAACATGACACCACTTGCACTAAGACTGCGACAGCTGCGTATGCACATGCCGGCCATTCTGTTTGTTGTAGGGGATTACTCTGCGATAAAAGCCCCAGTGAGGAGCAGCATGGCTGGGCTACAGAACTACTGTTTCCCCCCTGACTTAGAAAGCTTTCTCCAGGCCTCCAGAGCCCTGTGAAAACACAGGTGGGGGCACTTCATTCTGAACAGGAATGAATGGGAGTATTCTCCCGATGATTAGCCGGGCCGTAGTAGTGTCACATCACCTTTAGACATCAGTCAAACGGTTCAGCACTGCAGCTTACGTAAGTTTCATTACTCAACAGAAACAGTGGGCCATAGTAATCAGCTCTGGCTGCTCCCTTTCATCTGCTTCAGAGTAGATTGATTTGCTTTGATTGTGTTGTTTAGATCATCTGGGAGGAATCCGCGGCTTTGCCGTCTTTCAACATTAATGTTGTGCCGTTGGTATAAACTCAGAATCTGAAAGAGGAGAGCTCTGCACTGTGCAGTATGAAAAACTGATATCAAAGGGTTGAGTAATTGACTTAATGGACCATGTCCTCTCCAAAAAAGACACTTAAGCAGTCCATAACATCATTGCGTAAGTCCAGACTTCAAACAGAACAATGATACCAGGAGTAATCCAGAAATACTCAAGTTTACACCCAGAAAGTAGACACATAACTATACATTCTCCAAAACCTGTATCTCATCTTCATTCACTCCTACCACAACCACAATCACCATACAGGCAAGGGTGTACACTGCTTCAGTAATGGAATAGAGGTTGATCAAGAGATGTCAATTAACTGGATTAATTATGATCAAATTAAGTTTCTATAAAATGGGTCTTTATGTTAACAAAAGGCAAAGTCCATATAACTGCCAGCTAACCTCCTCTTATCAGTGCAAAAATGCTGCTGAACACAGAAAAATGTCAAATTTGTCCACAGGCAAGCAAACAATTTTATCGAATATGATAAATAAGGTGTCGGATGATAAATTAGTATGAACTTGGGTTTAAAATAAATCTCTAAAGATTTTATAACTGCTTATAAACTCAACTCAAAAGAACATTGTCTCTTATTTTCCCTTTAAATTCAAAGAAATTCTACAGTTCTGTCCTGCAAACACTGAAGAAAACAGAGGACCTGCCGAACAGACACATGTATTCCACTGACTGCAGTCAGCGTTTGTGGTTATTGTGCATCAGATTGTATCTCAGCGGACAGAGATCCTCGTTTATCCACCTTTGATCAACACCCCTGAACTGTTGTTATGTTATTCTCCACTTACATATCTGAGATTTCCCGACTGCGCTCAGATGACAGGTCTCCAGGTCAGTGATGATCTTGAGGCTAACCTGGGGTGAGGGGGACTGATCCCCCCCGTCCATCTCCCCCGCCTCCCCCCTGCTCAGCTGTCTCACAATGTGCTGCTGCTTGTCACCAAGGAGAAGTGGAACAGAGTTGCCAGTGACAGGGCAATCCCTGCTGCACACACCAACATGCAGGCACATAAACACACACATACACACTTGGATTTTTAGTCTAAATAATTTGGCTTCTATCATTTTAAATCTCACAGTTATCTTTGTTTTGAACTATCTCACAGCAGATTAAAGTTTTTTTTTCTTGTTTATTTGGTTTCTCCTACATCTTATTCCATTATTAGATGATCCCTCAATCAAATCAAACCTGATTATAAATATTAAAAGACGTCTTATTTTGTGTTACCTCCTACGAGAGACTGATCAGGTACAAACAGCTGCAACATAAAGTATGAGTCTCAAAAAGATAAAGACAGATCAAATCAAGTTACAATCTCAACGGTCTCTGGATTGAATGTTTGATCCGATCAGTTCTTTGTTTGTCCAGTTTAAGCGTTTTCATTGACCTAAATCTGACTGAATTCAGGACGGAGGTTTCAGCGTGTGAAGCATCTGCAAACAGTAGATAAACACCCGATGTCCTCTGGTTTACTGCATCTCAAGTGTTCACTTCAAAATGCTGAGAGGGGACTTGTTCTTCAAACAAGACACAAGTGTGTGTCAGAGACTACACACACGCACACACGCACGCACGCACGCACGCACGCACACACGCACGCATGCACGCACGCACGCAGTGTGCTCTGGTTCTGCTGACAATGGGTTAAGATGACAGAAGGTTATGAGTGACTCTGACACACTGCAGACCCCCTCCCTGCTGTACCCATGAGAGCAACACAGGCGTCTTTGTACTCGCTCCACCATCAGTGACCATCCATCACAGACTAACCTGACAGCCCAACTGCAGCCCCGCGCCAAGCCTCGACTCTGCACTCTGCCTCGATCCCAAACCCGAGCCCAAAGCCCAGAACTAGACCACAGCCCACTGCCCAGTCCTGCTAGACCACCGCCCGGCAGCCGGCCTCAGAACAGACCCCTCTCTCTGTACCAACAAGTCATTCCATCTTACAGTGAGTGGGATAGTTTCACTCACAGCTGGCACACAAAACATTTTAAGTATCCCATAATTCTAGTCTAAATGTACTTGTAACTTTATATTTAGAACCCTAAAATTAGGAAATAAAAGTTAAGAAAAGTTAAGAATGGGTTAAGTACAGGAAGAGGTATAAGAACAGGTAAAAAGAGGAGATGAAAGTAGGCCTAGAGGATATTGAATTGAGACAGCATGCTGTATATTTGCTTTGCTCATTATCCCTGCTCTTAATTAAGAGTCCCATTAAGATGTGGGAGCTCTCTAAAAGGCATTTTTTTTAAAACTTCTAATAGCATGAAAAGCACAAGTGTCAGTGCACGATGATCCTGGAACTCACGCTGTTAATGATATGCTCTATAAAACAATGTGCTGTGACCGTAAAAGATAAGACAGTCAAAGATCCCCAGCATGTAAGGCAAATTATCAGCCTGAACTGTGAGAAGACATTAAACTGGGAAAACTCTGTCAAATGGCAACGATAACTGGGAAGCGGGACTCAAGCTGCCACAGGTGTCAAATCAGACTAATGAAGAAATATATGTCCCATACCCTTTCCCCCCATAAGTTAAATCTCTATTCTAATTTCACGGTTTCATTTTAAGTCATTTTAAAACTACAACTGTTTAAACTTTAAAATGATGTAAGCATTAGCATGGCAACTAAAATGTTTTAGCAATTGTGATGAGAGTTTAGTGATGCTCCATCTATGTGCAGGAAATGAATGACTAACACTACCTCCACTGTTTACTATCTGCATCGGAACTGGTAGTTTTATGACATGAACTGCTGGACTCCAGTCAAGAGGACTGGAAATGTTGAAAATCAGCCATTGAATAAGAAAGAGTGGGTTTCTCCAGGGACACACAACCAACCTGAGGCAGGGCAGCCTCCTTATGTAGCCTCCCAGTCATGCTGATTGGGATCAGCATCATCTGAGGGTTAAGATCACAGGTGCACCCACTAGCTCCTGATGAGCCTGAGGCCTGTGACCTGGATCTTTCCATAACAAGAGTTAAACAAATCAGGTTATCTAACCAAGTGACTGGAGGTTAAAGGAGAAGTGTATAACTTTAAATTTTTAAAAATTTTTTTTCTTTTTACACTTAATGTGTAATTGGCAGTGGTCGGCGCCAGATATCAGTGCCCACGTACACGTTACAAAGTGAGGCCACAAATCACAGCAATCATCCTGTTTCCAGTGAACACTTCCTGCCAGTATGTATATTACTGTGATAAACCTATGGTAGTGACATAGGATACACAGGGATGTGACACATCTCACACTATGCTTGTCATTCAAGGCCACTTCTCTGCTGACAGAAGTGTGTGTTTTGGCTGTTTGTCCATGCTAGCGGAAGCCAGTCCGAATTAGCTGGTGAGCTATGAGGTGAAACATGTCCTGGAAGGATTAACACCCACCAGCAAGGCTAACACTGCGACTCACTGGAAGAGGTCAGGACAACGAAGGCCATACCTCAGCGTGGTCGTCTGATTATTGTGCCTTGATTTCTGGGAGTAACGAGAGCCAGTGTCAAGTTGGCTCTCCACTTACTGCGTCATACTCTGTCCATTCCTGCTCAGGCCTGTCCGCCTCCGAGTCTAGTTTAGCTCAGAAGGTCACATGCATCACACTGCGCAATCATCTTAGAAGAAAAGTCAGTAGATATGAATGTGGTTATATAAAACCAAGAGCCAACAATGGCATGAGCTTTTATGCCACCTAAGCTTGCACATCTTTAGCGCTGGCCAAGTCGATCATTCTGAACCTTCAGTCACAACCAAGTACAAATGTTTATCTGTCTTTGAGTAAACAACAATCTCTGGCCTCATTTCCTTCCCGTCCAGAACTAAGAGTGAAAAAACTACTTGTCATTGCATATCAATGGCCCCTGGTAGAAGTGACAGCTGTCCCTACTGCCCGTCCCCCTCCTCCACCCCCATGGCAGGGGACTTCATGTATGGTGTCACGGAGGGAGACGCGAGTCTGGGATTAGCTCATTAAGATGGACATCTTTGATCCGAGGTTATCTCCCCCATTTCCACGGCAACTTGATCATATCCTGGCCTCTTAAGACACGCACGAGCAGACCCACACAAGGGCACACAAACACACACACACACAAATGGGCCCTAGAGTGCAGGGCCCAACAGAGATGTGAAGTGTAGATGTGCAGCAACAGCTAAACGTCGTGTCAGGTTTCTGGGGGCTCGTGCTAAATTTAACCCTGTGATCCTGCAGCAGGCAGAGGGGTTTAAATGCCAGCCTACAGTTGCTCCACACCAGTTGTTCTCCACACGTCTTCCACTCATCACAAACCCAGGCAAGACAGCCACACACACCTACACTCCGACACACGCGCTCCAGACACAGGACCGAAGACCACATACGACAGAGCATTTCCAGGGGAAGCAGGAGTCTTTGTCCCCTTTCAGACCACAGCGTTGTCCACCATGGAGCTTTTTGAGACCAACCCTTACTTCTTCCCTGACCAGCGCTTCTACGAAGGGGGGGACAGCTACTTCCCCTCTCGCCTGCCTGGGGGGTATGACCAAGGCGCCTACCAAGATAGGAGCTCCATGATGGGCTTGTGTGGGAGTCTGTCAGCAGGTGTTGGAGTCGGGGCGACAGGAGTGGAGGACAAAGCCTCTCCGTCCAGCCTGTCGCCTCACTCCGAGCCCCACTGCCCGGGCCAGTGCCTGCCCTGGGCCTGCAAGCTGTGCAAAAGGAAGACGGTTACTATGGACCGCCGGAGAGCCGCCACAATGAGGGAGAAGAGACGTCTGAAGAAGGTGAACGAGGCCTTTGATGCTCTGAAGAGGAGCACCCTGATGAACCCCAACCAGAGGCTGCCCAAGGTGGAGATCTTGCGGAGCGCCATCCAGTATATCGAAAGACTGCAGGCCCTGGTGTCTTCGCTCAACCAGCAGGACACTGAGACAGGACAGCAGGGACTGCATTACCGACCCAGTGCGACCCAACCGAGAGTGAGTAGAATAGGGGAGTGACGATTAGAAGCAGAAGGTCACATACTCAACAGAGACCAGAGCCAAAAGACAAATCTAAAGAAGAGGTAGAGGCACTTTAGATGGTCAAAGTAAATGGAAATATGGTCAAGTTAAAAATGTTCTTGACAATATGTAGCTTTGATGAACGGATACACCCTCCTGCTTCAGAATTGATCACTTTTGCCAAGTTTAGATTTTTCAATCAGGGATGCTGGCTTATCTCTATGTATTTAGGCATTTTGTCACAGTCTTCCAGTTAATCAAAAAGGGTTTTAGATGTGATATGTGAGAATATGGAAAGCTTCCACCCATTTAAAGGTCCAAAGAAACGACAATAACAAACTGATAAGATAGGTGCCAAAATAAAGCAAAAACGTATTCAGCGGTCACAATCTGGTGACTGTTTCTGTCAAATGGGTCGTTACACGATCTCTTTAATATTCAGCTACATTTTCTGATTGTTGAGATGGTGTTCATGGTGTCCATTTGCCTCTGAGGGGTCACAAGATGCAGTGGTGGTGGTGGTGTGTGTGTGTGTTATCTTTCTGTGGGGCGGGGTGTGCCATGTCATAACACAGAGTGACTGACAGCAACGTCTGTGCGTCCATCTCCATGGTAACAGGTGTCGTCATCAAGCGAGCCCAGTTCGGGCAGCACCTGCTGCAGTAGCCCAGAGTGGAGCAGCACTCCCGAGCAGTGCACGCAGAGCTACAGCAGCGAGGGTGAGTACAGTTCACACAGTGTCATTACACAGCACAAACAGGTGAGCGCACCCTCGCTCAGATACTGAACGTGTGTGTGGGTCTCTCTGCAGATCTCCTGAGTGCTGCTGGTTCTCCAGAGCAGGGGAACATGCGCGCCCTGACCTCCATCGTGGACAGCATCTCTGCAGCAGACGGAGCTGTGGCCTTTCCCATGGACATTCCCAAATAGACCCTCCACACAGCGGACCCGTAGGTGCACAGAGAGCCACAGACAAAAAGGAAAATGACATTGGCATAGGCTGACAACTGCTCCTAAATTCCAATTTAACTGATTTTTCAGCTCTACTGATCTGAGTGTCTTATGTAAAAATTAAAAAGTAGTGGTTTATTTGAATTGTAACTCAGCTGATCAATGGGTCTGCAAGCCAAATTGAATTCCTCCTGTTCCCAATGAGGCCTTATTCCCCGCCTTGCCCTGCGGTCCAGACCACAGGAGCTTAGTCTAACTAAAGATTCAAGGAGTTTGCTGCATGACCCCAACACCTAGTTGTAGAGTGGATCTCTGTTAGGCTGAGTCTGACAGAGCCATAGAGAAATGATGAAGCCTGGTTTTCTCCTTACTTAATTTAAGTTTTTTCCTCTTTTCGAAACCTTTCCCTGACCTTCTTTCATTCTATTGTGTGTGTTGTTATGCTTAAAAAACATGAGTTTATTTGTGGGGCCAATATGTACCAAGGCAGTTTTGACCAAGATCTGCTTAATTTAAACTGGTTATGAATGCTAGTGATGTAAATACGTTCCCTTTTTCTACAGAGTGGTTTTGCCATTTTATTTTTTATTTTTTGCTAACTTATTTTTGACTTTTGTAACTAAGATTGTTGTGTATTTGTAGATGTTTCGGAAAGTGATATTTTCGGTCCAATTCTTGCAATAAAGACCATTTTCAATACATTGTTTTGTCACTGTCCTTAACCGCCAATGAAACACTTTGAGTGCAAAAAGCTCAAAAGGAACACAACATCGAAATCTTTAAAAAACAGCTTTACTTATGTCTATATAGTGTCATAAATACAGTTCACTTTTTTAAATAGCCAAATAATAAAATCTTGATTTGTCAGCATTGTTTCACACCTGGAATAAAGACACAGTACTCATAGCTGCCACATAGCACATTACACCTTTTAGACACCTTGGAGGAACTGTAAAATAAAAATAATTATATAAAAAAAAAAAATTAAAAGATTGTACACCCATCCAGCACTTCACTGGTTCATATGCTGTGTTCTCATTGGATGAGGAGTTGGTCAGCCAAGAGTACTGACTGCTCACTGGCACGTCTCCACGGCAACTAAATGGGAGGCAACGGCGCAGGATCAGACGAGTCCGTCACTTTAAGCAGTTTTAGGTTTATATCATTGGCTGATGTTGAGCAGCAGTTTACAGTTTGATTTGAGAGAAAGTAAGGAATCAACAGAGGAGCTACAGTGTTCACACTACCCATCCACAGAGAAACGTCATGGTCACACGGCTGGGGTCGGCCCTTCACACACAACCTCTCAACAAGTCTTGAGCAGAGACACTCATTCGCTCACTCGCGGCACACACACACAAACACACACACTTTTCATATTAAAGGATTCTCTCTATTCTAGGCTACATAGTGTCATACTGAAGGCGAGAGAGGCGAAGAGAGGAGAGGTAACAGCTACATAGTGTCAAAAGAAGAGGAGGAGGCAGAGGGAAAAGGAAAGAACAGGAGAAGAGGCAAATAGAAGAAGTCTGAAATTGGACCCATGAACCTGTGAAGAGTCCTTGTAGAAACACACCCCCTCCTTAGTGAGACCCTCCCACTAACGATTCACACACTTACAGCATACAGCAAAAGACACACAAAGGTCCGACACGGAGAGAAAGAGAAAGAAAGAGAAAGAGAGAGAGAACAGTCACTATCGAATACAGGGCATTGGGTTTTCATACAGCAATGATGTTATATTATTTCCATATATATTTCCAATATATATATATATATATATAATATTTCTATAAAAAACATAAGTCATCCATTTTATGTACAGAGACAATAAATGAGTAATACCTTGCATAACCGGTAGAGGGGCAATGTGCAGTGGGATCTGCCATTTATACAAGTATTCATCATTCCCAAATCCAAATCAACAGCTTGTCACCACGCCTTCAAATCTTTTTTTGCACTGACCAGCTTTTGTGATGCAGAGGACGCGATGACACAGGAAGGTTGGTTTGGACTTGGCCACATGTTGAGAGATTAGAACCAGGACAAGAACCCACAGCTGAGACCAGGGGAGCAGGAGCACAACACCACAACAACAAGGCTACTGGGAGCACTGGGGTAAACTGGGAGAGACGGGTATGAGTCTCCTTTACAGCAGCGAGCGCAGCCAATGAGCACTCTCAGAGTTCAAAGGTCAGAGTTGGCCTCTGTATTGCACGTGTCCGAAGGAGAGGTGAGAGGTGAAAGGTGGGAGGTGAGGCTGGGCAACAGTGGGGTGAAGGCCCACCCCCCCAGTGGCACCCAGGACTCCCTCTCCAGATTTGGCATATCACTCTCAAAAGGCCGCAAGCATGTGTCCGTATAGGTAATGAGAATGCACTGGAAGAGAGAAAAAGGTGTGAGAAAGTGAGAAAGGAAGTAAAGAGGGTTTAGGGGGATCTATCAGCAGAAATGAAAAAATATTATTCATGAGTACGTTTTCATTAACTTATAATCACCTGAAAAAAGAATCCATCATACCACACCAAATACTAACACTGACAATAGTTAGTCCATCAGCTTCTCTACTTGGTCTGTGGCACCATTGGTTCCTACTGAAGATGCAATAATAGGTCAAAAATATTTACTTTAATTTCCAAAAATAGACTAAATAATTTCCCAAAACAGCTGGGCAATGTAATTTTAGCAAATACTACTCAAACAGTATTAAGTAGAGGATTTGTTGGGGACTATTTTCTGTTGTGGATTTATACACATTGTACACTCACAGCAGTTTATATGAGACTGACAAAAAAAATAAATAAAATAAAATGGCCAGGCTTATTACAAAGAATGAACATGTCACCCAATGCAGTGATGTGGCTTATGTGTTTTTCATTTTGACAACAATGAGCTCTATGGCACAGAGGAATAAGCTCTATCAGGCTCTGGATACACAGAAAACTGAAGCACTGATCCATGAAAGGCTAAAACTCTCAAAAAGCAGAGAAGAAGTACAATGTTGGGTGATAATTCTCTGTGGGTTCATCACTTCAAGTAGTTTAAAAGCTAAACATTTGACCACATTAACCTGGTACTGCAGAGTGAGTGCCACATTCATTCCTCATGCCACACAGCTGTGCAATGCGGGTTAAAAGCACACTGACCTGTAAGTTCAGCAGTTTAAGGTAATGTTTTGTTAGCTTACCTGTTTGCATTAGCGCTCCTGTTAGTAAGAAGAGATAAATTAGCATGAATAGGTCCGCACGGCCGAGGGGTCGAGTCTCGGGGGCGCCGGGGGAGGAGCTTGAGAGGACGTGGCACAGAGGGGTTTGGGCACAGCAGGACAGAGAGGACACAGCATGCCGTTAGTCAGTCAGTAGAAGCAGAAAGAAGCCCATAGACACACACAGAAAAATACGTAGGCTGAGGTGGAGGAGTTTGGTTAGTACTGTAACACACCTTCAGGCTGCAGCTGTTTCTTGGCCATCAAATTCACAGAGGGCGGCATGGACATGGAGGGCATGCGGAAGCCAGCAGGCAGCGTTTCCATGGAGCCCGCCATCATGCCCAGGCCCGCCCCTCCCTCACGTGCCCGAAATCTCTTGCGCCACGATGGAGAGCGTCGAAAAGACTTGTCATCTCCACTCTACAGGGACAGGGAGAACATCGAGGTCACACAATTGGCCCTTTTTCAACAATACTGTATTTGATCAAAGCAGCAACTTGAGAGGTCACCTCTTCTAGTCGACGGTCGGTCCCCAAGGCTAACAGGTTGTTGAACTCTCTCTCCAGAACCTGCCGTGCCTGAAAAGCAGCACAGACAAACCTCTGTCAGCAGAAGACACAGTGAAACTGTGGTTTAACCAACAAGAGTCAGAGAGTAACAAGAGCTAATGGCAAAATATCAACGAAAGCTGTGGAAATACTTGTAAGATTAAAAATAATTCCTCTGATGAGTCAGAGCAACCTTCACGTTTTTGTTCACCTGTGAGTTGAAACTCTGGGCAAGTAATCTGCACTGAAGCCCGTGGCCAGGAAATTCTCTAAAGTGAATTGTAAGTGAGAACAACAGAGAGCCTTTTGATCAGCTGAACAAATGATAGTGAATCTGAAGCAGGAGTAAATGTTGGCACCATGTAGCCAGCAGGAGGAGGGAATGCTGACTGCACACAAACCACTGCGTCACTAAAAAATAAATCAACCACTCTCATAAAAACCTCAACAACAGTGACTGTTGGAAAATTGAATGGGTGCAGAACAGCCAAAAGGCCTGCCATGAGCTTAAAGTACCGAGACAGCTTATGATACAAAAACAAATCTGACTGGTGACAATATCAGTCAATATTCTACACAGATATGTCATAATTCATTAACACTGCCCACAAAAATGACCAAACTGCCCTTAAAAATCATATCATACAAGACTTTATATTTCTCTCCCATTCAAATCAGTTTAACTGTTACATGCTGAGTGTAAACAGCTGTGTTTCCTCTATATCCACCTGTGTGTTCTGCATAGGGATCTGCAGGATGAGCGCTAGGCTGCTGTAGTCGAACGTCTCGTCCAGAGAGATGAGCGCTCCGTGGACGCCGCTCTCCAACAGGTTGCTGCTATACTCCCTCAAACCAATGGACAAGACCCAGTGGATCACCTGCTCATTGGTCCACACCAACACATCTAAAGTGGAAGAGCGTGATTCATGGTACTGAAGCATAACGTTATACAGAGTATAAGCGCATACAGTATGATTACCAGTAAATATGAGCAACTTGATTTCGAGTAAGAGCTAGAAAGAGAAAGAGAAAGAGAAAGAGAAAGAGAAAGAGATAAAGAGATAATGTGCATGTCCACATAGTGTCAACTCACTGGCACACTCCCTTTGTTCATTTAAAGCACAGCTGTCAGCCAGCTTTCCAAGTTGGAACAGGCGGTGCGTGTGTGTGTGTGTAAACAGGGCAGGATTGTGATTTGACATGACAGCTGAGTCAAGTTCATGTGCAGAACTCAAGGTCAAAAGGGCGAGAGGGCTGGCTGGATCTAAGTGTGTGTGTGTGTGTGTGTGTGTGTGTGTGTATTTATTCTTGGTATGTGGAGCTTTGGATCATAAGATTGCAGGCCTGCTTCAGTTGGCTTTTTGACAGTCTAGGATGCAGCTGTTTCAATGCTCAGGCCAAACTGACAGTATGAGACCAAACCGCTAGGTGGTACTCTGGCCTGATGAGACTGTAGAAGCGTGCATGCCTGTGAACTCGTGTTTGAACATGCTTGCGTGTGCTTGCTTTTTTTGTCACAGTGTGTATATAAGAGTGTGTGTAAAGTGCACCTTTCATGTCGTGCTGGCTGTCCTCTCTCCGGCGCTCCAGGTCTTTCCTGTCATAATTGAGTCTCTTCAAGCACATAATCCCATACTGCAGACTAGCCCTGGTACACACACATGCAAACACACAAAAATGATGGAACAAACAAGCTCACACACTCACTCACACACACACACACACACACACACACACACACACACACACACACGGAAAAGTGCAAGCACATATGCATCATTAGCCTGCTCATTTTCATTGCTAATGTATCCAGTTAGCTGCACAAACAGACGCTAAGCTAATTGGCCCTGCTACAGACCTATGGAAGCTGTCCACCATCTTGAGGTGGCTCCTCAGATCCTTCTTGGTCAGGTGGTCCAGCATGCGTGCGTCTACCAGACACTCCATGAAGTAGGAGCGGTACTGAGGCAGACCAAGGCTGGGCAGCCACTCATTCCCTATCCACTCATGATTCATGTCTCCATACGCCAGAGTCTACAGGGAGAGGAGGACACGATGTTACTAATCTGTGCAACAGAAAAAGAGGGACACTGCTCTCTGTTTCAGGATTATTTAATGTACATGTGCACATGGACGTAGGACTTCTACTTCCCAATGACAGCCCTCTCTTATTCAAATACACATACTGTATGTGTGTGTGTTAGTAAGAGTGTGGACACCGCTTCAGAGTGTGTGTGTGGACAGATGTTAACAGATCAGCGACCTCACCTGCGCCCAGCTGCCTTCCTCATTGTCCTGAGTTGGCAGCATGGTGGAGACAATGTACAAGATTAGAGAGACAGCCAAAAAACACACATGTTGCACATTCAGAAACAGACACACACACACACACACACACACACACACACACACACACACACACACACACACACACACACACACACACACTGAGCTCTTATTCTGCAGTTAACCTTCAATCACGTTAGTTAACTGTAGACACAGACCACATGACCACAGGTTATAACAGTCAGATCCAACACCCACGTAAAAATACCAGCATGAGCACAGAAATGCGTTAGTGTGTGATGTAAACGGTATGTCAAGGGGTCTTCCGGGAGATAACATATGTGTGTCACGGTGGGGACAGTGTGAGTGTGAGAGCGTGTTCGGTGGGGCGGGGGGGGGGGGGGGGGGGGGGAGGACCCAGATGGTACTGACCGCTTTCGTGGAGGAAGCCAGGTTCTCCATCTCTTCATGAGTCACCCACACATTTCCGGAGGACTGCTCAGAGGACAAAAACACACACACACACACACACACACACACACACACACACACACACACACACACACACACACACACACACAAAATAACACATCCACAAACTCACTCGTGTGTATTTTCACACGTACCGACCCCACCGTGCACACACACAGAGGCAGACAAACATGAACACACACACACACACACACACACACACACACACACACACACACACACACACACACACACACACACACACACACACACACACACACACACAGACAAACATTGTGATGAGTGATGCCAAGGGAGGGAGTGTATTTCAGGCAGGTAGCTTGTCGCTATATCTGGCACTATTTGTGTGTCATTTTCCCACAGAACCTCATGCAATTTATGGCAGCGGAAAAGGACAAAGCAACCTCAGGTGGAAGGGACAAAGCAAGCCTCTACTGTGGTCTGAACAGAAGACCAGAGAAAGCAAAAAGCAGTGAATAGCCGTCACCCCAGGGTGCAGAGTGAAGGTTAAGCCCAGTAGTGGAGGAGTGTTTTGTGTGCACATTCACAATCCGGGATTCATGTTTTGTGTCCGCTCACGTGCTGCATCATCTCTTTGTATAAGCACCAAGACAGCGGTGTATGTGTGATCATGAAGGTGTATCTGCTGTGTTATTTTACCGTTCTGGAGGTAAGTGGTGCAGACGGGCTGGTGAGGGATACCATCTCCTGGATGGCCAAGCGGAGTTTGAGTCTGTGCAGAGGGTTGCTGATGCCAATCTCGCGCTGGATCTCTGTGTCTGACAGAGCTGACATGATGGCTCCACTCTTCACGTTGGCGCGGCAGGCTGCCACATACCACGCCGGCATACCCACCCACAGCTGGTGAGAGTCATCAAGATATTCAACATCACCATTATTGTTGCCATAAAAGGTCAGATAGAAGGGTGAAGGGAGTGCAGAGCAGGCTGTTATGGGCTGTCTCGTATTTGATATCACTCTATGACATTTTGTATTAGATCTAATAACAGCCTGACATAAAGACAGCAAGACAGAGAGAGGGAACGCTTGTGGTTGGCAGACATAAAAGTAAATTAGGGGAGTACCTCTAGCCAGGAGACAACAGTAGGGCCGTCCCACTGGGCAAATGCCAGGCCTCTTTTCCTGGCGTCTTCCAGAAGCTCGTGCCTAACGAGACAATGAAACATGGACAAAGAAAGAGAGAAGGAAGTGAGAATGACCACAGAAAAGGCTTTGTGAATATATCAAGATAACAAGAATGAGAGAAAGCACACGCGGTAAAGAAAAAGAAAGGATGCTTTTACTTTTTCTTCATCCTGCGGTCCCTCTCAGCTTGGGTGCCCAGTTTTCCTAGAGTCATAGTGTCACCAATGCCCATCTCAAAGTCTGAAATACAGCACAGCAGTGTTAATTTTTACCTCTGTAGATCACACACAATCTCACGGAGTCTGCAGCAGTGTGGGCCCCTGGTATTTCAGCTGGCAGTGTACCTGATAGGGCCTGTAGAGGCTGTCCATCCCTGCCTACAGTCTGATCCATTCGACCCCCCTTCTCCTTCTTCCCAAACAATCGGCCGATGGATGACTTGATGCCTTTCTTCGGCTTGCTGCAAAAAGTTCAAGCAGAGCAAACTGTGCTACAGTAAAATCTATGACATGATATATGATGCCAATAAGCAAGGTGAGCAACTGTTTTTGTCTGCTTGGTGCAAAAAGAACGATTTCCCATTCCAGCCACGACAATCTTCACCATATTAAGGATCTCTGAAAAGTCTCTACTGATGCTGACTTATTTGTGTGTGTGTGTGTGTGTGTGTGTGTGTGTGTGTGTGTGTGTGTGTGTGTGTGTGTGTGTGTGTCCTTACCCCCGTCCGTCCTCTAGACTGCCTGTGAACTGGGCAAAATTGGTTTCCAGCCGTAAACTGCGGGGGGACGAGGGAGGCGATGTCTCACACTTGATAGTGGCTTTGTCCACTTCCACGGGAGACTGGAGGAGTCACAAAAGCAGCTCAGTTCAGTCACGCCAAAAAGCCGGACAAAAACAGCCGTGCCATTTTAGTTGTGTTTGTGAACTTACTGCCACTTTCCTGCGGTGTTTCCTCAAGTCGCTTGGCTGTTGAACAAAAACGCACAAGGTTACAAAAACAGTTTGAACACGCTGCCGCTCGTGTGTGTATGACAGGTAGAGCGTGTGTGCTCTCTGACCAGAGTCATGATGCCTAGATGGTGGCTGGTGTTGCGTGAGTGGTGTTTAGGCGTGGAGTGGCCACTGGTGGGCGGGGAGGAGGATGATGCCAGGGACTGGGCAGTGGCCGAGGTGGGCAGGGCCCGGGGTCGAAGCGTCACGTTGAGTCCATCCATGCTGCCGCTGTTTACCCGAGACTCGATCTCATCCGAGCGCAGGTCTGCTGACTCTCTCTCCACCTGGATCATCCTGCACACACACACACACACACACACACACACACACACACACACACACACACACACACATTGTTATCTTTGAGTACGCAACATCTCGCACATTGATTAACAATACACTCCTTGTATTTCTGTGGTAATGAATGAAATTCAGTCCATAATAAAATTCTTCATATGAAGTTAAAAAAGCTCCAAATAAATTAATTTAATTTTAATTTCTCATTTGCTCTACAAGTAGCTCTTATTTATTAAATGGATCTGTGAAATAATCACCATGTATTTATTTATTCATGATTAACAATTGTTGATCCTGGCAAATATTGGCTTGTAAAAATACTATTTATAGTATGGACATTATTTTTATTCCTTCGAGAGAATCTGGCTCCTCTGCAGCATAATCAGCATCTATTTTGCATTTCCTCACCAGAAGCATATTCTGAGGTGTCACAAGAGGACCTTGTTTACTGTAAACTGCAATAAATCGTGTCATCTTCCAGCTGGAAACAGAACCGAAGAGTGAGGAGTCTTATCTACGTGTTATCATCTCTATATCTAAAGCCACTATCAGCTCTGGAGCATCATGTCTGTCCACAGGCCTTCATATGTTACATTAACAAGATAAAGCAGCAGCACCTTTATTTACTGTAGTATCATCATGTCCCTTTTCTTGTAATTATTTGTTGCATTATCTTTAATACTTTGTTCTCCTCTTATCTGTATCCTGTGTCTTGCTGCTGCGCTGACCCAATTTCCCCACGGGGGTCACCAAACTGTCATGTGCTGTAATCTAATTTGCCCGTGATTTGGCACCTTATCTCTTCGTTGATGGCGTCAAGCTGCTCCTGCAGCATGAGAGCGAGAGTCTGAGCGTCTGATTGGCCGCTGGGGGAAAGCAGGGCCGAGCTAACGTCATCATCCAGGTCTGACTCGACCTCGATGTCGCTGCCGAGGAGGTGGCTGACGCTCCCACGCAGAGACGGGTAGTCCTGTTCAAACACGGCGCACACCTGGACACAACAACCACACGTATGAGCTTTAACAGGGACACACTTCACATGTTAAATACATGCATCAGTTCTGATTATAAATAAAGTTCCTGAATAACGTGCTACATTAATTCAGATTGAATGCAGACATGTAAAAATACGGCATGACGCTTGTGGACGTACGTGACCAGTTGTGAGAAGAAATGGATGAACAGGGAACTTACATCAGACAGCATGTCCATGGCAGCAGGTGAAATAGAGACAGAGAGACGGAGAGGTTAGTAGAGAATGGTAAGTTAGGCATGAAGATCATCATACATCAGCCAAGCACTGACACTTATTAGCAAAGCAGACATGAACTTGGATACAGGACTGGTAAGGAGCTGCATGTGGTTAGAAGAATAGTGGAAACATGATCTTGTCATCTGCAGGTTGGCCATCCTGCTTAGTGTGTGCGAGGACCTGTGGGGCTGTTTTAGCCTGATAAAGAGATTATGAGCACCTTGTTTGGGTCGTCTCGTAGCGCCGACAGTCTGCCCTTCTGTGCCCGCCTGATCACAGTTGTGCTGTAGTGGCCGTCTTGGCCCTCCACCACAGAAAAGCGAAGGTCACTGGAGCTACCCAAGTGAGACCTGAGATTATATGCACAGAATAGATTCCCATCAATAATGAACACAGTGCTTTGTTAGAAGGTGTGTGTACGAGAGAGCGTGCGTCGATAAGGTGTCTGTCTGTGTGTACCGAGGGTGAGTTCCGTCTCCAAACACCCCACTGCGGCGTTTCAAATGGTCGATCTCATTTCTCAACTTCTCAATCTCTCCAATCAGTCGTTCCTGAAGGAGAGAGGGGCATTATGGGCAGAGTATTCACACTGTTCATGGAAATAAAAGTAGCAATACCTACAGTGTAGTATAACACTGCCCCATTACAAGTAAAACTAAAAGTCCAACCCAGAAGTAAGTCAAAAAAGTCCTGAGGTATGATGAGTAAAATGTACTTAGTATCAAAGACAGAAGTAATCATTATGCAAGAGAAGGTCTGCAGTGTCAGTGCTCTGTTGGTTTGACATTTTGGGAAATATACTTATTTGTTTTCTTGCTGAGTTAGATGAAAGGACTGATACCACTCTCAGTAAAAATGACATTTCATCGGCACATTGGGTTTTTATTGTGCTTTCAATCCAATTTTGCATTTTATTGGGTGTGGTTATTGTTTATTGTTGTCTTTTCTTTTACTTTTGTGTTCATATAGATTTTTTGCACTTGATTATTGCATTCTTGATAATAAAAGATTTAAAATATGTCTGCTCAGTAAAAATGAAAATACAGAAAGCAGCCCCTTAGCTTAGCTTAGCAAGACCAGGAGGCGGCCATCACTGTGTCAGGCAAAGAAAATGTCCAGCATATACTGCAACCCCAAGGAAAACCCCACCTTATCATGGCACTTAGTACACTTGTACAGATACACAAATGAGATATAGATATAGCAAGTTCATTTGCGCTTTAGAGGTGCTGATAGGTAGATTTTGTTGTTTTGGACAGAGCCATGCTAGCTGTTTCCTCTTGTTTCTGGTGTTTATGCTAAGATGCGCTGGTGTAACATAAAGACCGGCTGCTCTTTCATGTTTAGTGCACAGGCATGAGAGTGGAATCAATCCTCTCGTTTAACTATTTTATGTTATAGTCCATCGAAGTAAGCTAATTTCAGCTACTCCACGTGAATACTTTTGGGTAGCTCGACATAAAATTTGTGTTTTTCCAGTGAAGTACCACAAAAGTATATTTATGTACAGCGCTTGAGTAAATACACTTGTTTACATTCCACTACTGACATGGGGAATACGAGATGGAGGTGAGGGGACACTTGTAGTTGTCTTACTGACCCTGGTGTGGTGGAATTCTTCAAGCTGTTTCTGGCAATTCTCGAGGTCTTGAATAAGGGAGTTCTAGACAAGAAAATCATGCAACCATGTCAAAACAAATCTGTGGTCTGAGTAGAACATGTGCTACTGTATATTCATTTGATCTGTGAGGCAATAACAGCAGCAATATGAGGCGCTGCTTTGATGAATGTGTGTGCACAGGCCTTGCCTTGTCCTCCAGGGCGGCCATGCGTTCTTTCAAATGGAGCTGCAGTCTTTCATTGGACTCAGTGAGCAGACGATCCACGGTGTCAGACAAACGCTTGTTGTGCTCCTCGTTCATTTTCTCTCTCTGACGAGCCTGATGAGCGGGAATGACATCATCATATTTTCTCTTTGACACCAGCTCCATTTGGGTGTATTTATGCAGCTAATCAAGCATCTCTGCATGGATTAAAAGATGAAGGGTGTATTTAGCCCAAGATCACCAGCTGCCAGATATAGGTCGTCTTGGCTAACAATGGATCTCGCTGCCAGAATGATTTAATTACAGTCATTTACGTGATGATGAAAAAGGGTTAAACACCCTCTCTTAAATAGGAAGTATTGTGCTTAATGTGTATTCTACAGTAATTTCATTAAAGTAAATTAACACAGACACGCACAAACACAAATCTGCATCCTAAGAGAGCTCCTTTAACTAAATATAGTCATGAGATCGCAGAGAGAGAGAGCAAGAGAGAAATTAGCCTTGCGTGAATTATTCAGTCTAAAGATAGCAGCCAATCAGTCTTATGGGGGGGATGTGTTGCAGCAAGATATGTGGATTTGGTTCAAATTCATGCAACAATGCACCGGGAAAATGGAGAGCTCTCCATATGTGCGTCTGTCCTGTGTGTTTGTGTATGTACGTGTATGCATGAGGGAGCAGAGAGTCAAGACGTCCAACTAATGTGAAGCATCAGCCCCCACCCCCCTCCACAACACGCATGCACACACCCACACATGCGTGCATGCACACGCACACACACACACACGCACACACACGCACACGCACGCGCACACACACGCAGAGTTGTGTTTCCATCATTGTTGGGGACATTACATAGACTTACATTCATTTCCTGGAGACTTACTCCAACTCTCTTACTTGAGTTTTGTCCCCATAAGGAAGGTGAGTCCCCAAAATATGACTGTGTAAACATATTTATATCCCCACAACAGTCAGTCCGTGTCTCCAACACAGAGGACAATATGTAGAGTTATGTTCATTTCATGGAGACTTAACCACAACCACTACTTACCTAACACTAACCCTAACCCTAACCCAAGTCTTCACCCTAAAATGTAATGATTTACATTACGAGGACTTGTGCTTTGTCCCCATAAGGAAGGCGAGTCCCTACAATGTGACTGTGCAAACAGATTTATGTCCCCACTACATGAGTAACTACACATCCACACACGCACGCACGCACGCACACACACACGCACACACACGCACACACACACGCATGCACTTCATAATGAGAGGTCAGAGAAACCCTGCAGGGCTGGTGCACACACACACACACACACACATACACATGCACACACATACACACTCATACACACACACACACACACACACACACACACACACACACACACCCTTCCTAGCTCTTGGTTCTTCTCCTCCAGTTGTGACTCCAGCTGTCTAAGCCGTTCTTCCACATTGCCATGGCGCTCCTCAGCCTGCAGGGGGAGACACTTACATGTAAGTAAAACAGCCTCTGTCCATAAGCTTTGTGCTGGGCTTACATGTATATCTGCCTCTGTGTTTTGTATTTAAATCACTGATTCTCATTTTATTGGATAAGTATAATTTGCTATGTTTTCCACAGTTCTATGTTGGTGTGTTAGTGTGTGTGAATGTGTGTGAGTGTGTGTGTGTGTTACTTTGGAAAGTGCTGCCACTCTCTGTGCCAGTTCAGCTTCCACCTCTGGCAGTGTCTCAGCCTTCCTCATGGTCTGAGCCAGCCTCTGCTCTGCCATCTCCAGCATCTCCTGCAGCTGGCGCACCTTCTCCTCGCTCTGACACACACACACACACACACACACACACACACACACACACACACACACACACACACACACACACACGCACACACAGAAGAAAGAAGAGGGACATTAGTGAGATCGCAAGAGAGGTGTAATCAGTGTAGCACAGCCAGTGAGCAGCAAGGACACGACATCCAGGCACGAATGGAGGATGTTCCTGGTATTCCCCATTTGGAGCTGAACCCAGATTCACCCTGAACTACACATGAACCTTTGAATATCATGCTCACGGACTATATATTCTTCAAAACCTTACATACATAGTCACATTTTGAAAAACTCAATTTATTTTCTCATTGTACTATCCCAGCTGTACTGGAGTTGAAATGGTAAGGACATAAAATATTAAAATGTTGGAAGAGAGAGAGAGACATCAGACATATTTCACCTTGCATTAAGACAAATGTGCTACTTTTGTTGTCACTGAACACCACATTAGGACAGTAAAACATCCAAGAAAGCCTGAGTATGGCAGAATGTCGTTGTTTTTCAGGCACTGTGCTTAAACCCAAATCAGCGATTGTGGAATTAGCTTAGTGAGGCAGCTATCTTCCATTTTCTTTCAATTCTCTCTGAATGATAATTCAAGATGCTGAAAACTGAAAAGGATCATGATGCACACTGTGACCTTTTCAACCCTGTATGGCTCGTACTGTTGTGTGCATGTTACCTGTCGGTGCAGTGAGTCCTTGGTGGCTAGTTCATTCTCCAGTTTGTCGTTGAGGTCGTGGATGTGTGTGGTCTCCCGCTGAGCAGCCAGGTAACGTTTCTCTAATGTTGTTATCCTCTCCTCCATATCCTCTCTCTGTGGGTGCAGAGACACAGCAACAGCAGAAAAATCATGAGAGAAAAGCCTCCAACAATGTGCACCATGAGACCAAAAGCCATAACCAGTGTGCTTTATCTCCACCTGTACGGCAAAATTCTCCCATTCATGATTGAATATACATAATATTGAATATACAGAAACCTTCATAATATCTTGCGTTTTTGAAGAATGTATGCACTTTACGATTTTGTAATGATGGAAAATTACTCAAATGCATGTCAGTTAAACTGAAAATATGCTTTAAGTAGTTTCCATTTTGGTATTGTGTGACAGTCCATCAACATCACACAGAAATCAAACAAATATAGCATGCACACTGACAAACAATGCCTGAGCTCCTACAGTTGTAGGGTTGAAGTAATCAATAATTGAGCTTTGACAGAAGACAATGTGGTTACAGCTTACAGGTCTGTGTGGTCCTCATGTACAGCAATGCACTTTTACGAACTCTTATAATGCTAGCAAATAGCTAAATATCTGTGGTTTTGCATTACTATAAAGCAATAAACTCCAATTACAATAAACAGACTTGAGCTCAAAAGGTGACTGACTTGACACACTATCGTGTCTTAGCCATCTGCTATGACGTACAGTTTCTCTGTAGGAGTGACACAGTGGTATGGGAAACAAAGGTGTATTTTTTGAAACAACGATAAAGTAAAATATTAATATAGATCTGTGTTTTTTTTCCACAAAACTGCAGAATGTTGAATATTATTAGCTTTTCACTTAAAACGCTGCTTTCACGCTGCTCTTGGTGCTCGCTCCTAGATCAAAAGCACATTTCCTTTGCCCTCACCTCTCTCTGTTCCCTCTGTTGTTTGATTGACAGCTCCTCGCTGCGGCTCAGTTCTCTGCGTGCATTTGTGAGCTCGGCTTCAAGCTCGGCCAAACGGGCGTTGAGAGTGGTGGAGTGCTCGCGGCTCTGGGCCAGCTCCTTATTAGTCCGATCCAGCAGCTCCTGAAGCTCAGACACCCGGCTGCCATCGTCATGGGCGTCTATGGAGCCGTTGGGCAGTCTCTGCAAGGTGGACACACAGACTTAATAGACATATATGCACATTGTTGCATAAAATGCATTGACTGAGGCACATGCACAAATGTGCAAGCTGTGGGTGGAGAGTATTGAAAGTTCTACAACTGATGAAGTTGGATGACCTAGATAAAAAAGTGTTGAGTCTTTTGCATAGTGGGTTGGGCTGTGTGAGGTTAGGCTGCCATGTTGTTGTTTTGATGTTGTTTCTCTTCTCTTCCTAGCTCAAAATACAGTTAATTCCAGGGCTGTAATTAAACAAACCTTCGGGGACACATATTCAGACAGGCAACACAGTGGGCAGCCAAAGTTAGTAGGACCCCCTCTGCTCTCTCATGTTCCAATTTTGCCTGCTCATGAATACCTTACAGAAACATAAACATACCATGAAACACTGGGGGAAATGGTCCGAAGCTGTGTAATAAAACACACCTGGTGATTTGTGCAGTTGTGCATAATTCCAGTTTAGCCATATAAACTCATTAGATTTACTCCCGGGGACGTAGGAAATAGCATTGTGCAGCCACATCTGACTGACAGTGTGTGGCAGTAAGGTATGACATGGCTCCAGGATAGCCCTGGTTCGGGTTCCAGCTGAAAAAGCACATGTGGTCAGGATAATTTTATGGTGTTCTGAATTAAAAATATCCCTTAAAGCGTGCCGGTTGCAACGTCCGGGGGCAGTGAGTGTCAGCAGGGCAGCGGCTGCCGTGGATAAATGTCCTGGCAGAGTGTGTGCTCACACTCTTCCTCCTAATGCTCGCACTCTAGTAATTTCCTCCTCATCTTTTCTCCCTCACTCTCTGTGGCCATGCTGTGATGCAACCCTCTCCTTGCTCTCATTCCTTCTTCATGGTAAGTCATTTATTTTTCAAGTTTAATTATTCCTTCAAGAAAAAACAAAAAAAAAGGTATATTGACACTTATTTCGGCTTTGTTGATCCTTAAGGCAAAGAAATAGGGGCCAAAGTAATAAGATCTTGTGCTGCTCCTCTTCAGTCACCCAGGCCCATATAGAAGCCGGCCATTTCCATCCAGATACAAATAGGCTCTGCTGTTTAATCGCGGGGAGGTTTGTTCCTCCCTGTGGATGAACCCAGACGCAGTTACATAATGTGTGCTCATTTCAGGGTCGGCCTCAGACCGTGGAGGACAGGGCGCGAATAGAGAGCAAGAGTTTGAATGTTATCAGAATCATCAGAAAGGTAAAGGAGGAGTCATGCTATATTCAGCTCCATTAACCAATCCTGGGTATGTGTGTGTAAAAGTGTGAATGTGTAGAAGAAAGACAGAAATAAGATACAAAGATGGTGACCAACAGCCAGACAGACTAATACTATAGGCAGACATAAGATAAAGCACAGAGCAGAAAAACAATCACACAGCCAGGAAGACCTTCCATGTAGGTTTGGATCCATCTGTTCGCTCCACTGAGTCACCGTCCTTCCTTTGTCTCACCATGTTCAACTGAAATGTAGATTGAAAAAAAGAAAAAGAACAATGAGCAAACTCACACATTTACTATCCTTTCTTTTCTCTATGTGAATCCAGGAACAAAACTTAGCCTCCCAAAGGGATGCCTGGCTCTCAGGCTGCCAGCACGCTTCAGACAACATGCTCTACCGTATTTTACATAACTACAAATACGAATTATGCTCCGAACAGTGGAGGGAAGGTCTGCTTCTGTTATAAAACCGTGTGATCAGAACAACTTAGCAAGCTTTGACTTTAAATCTTATATAACCCACTGGGATTCTGCTTTTACTGAGCCTGCTATGAATATTTAGTATAATTTTATCTTTACAATGATTTCTTAATGACATTGTTAATTAGATGACTACAGCGGGCGGGTTTGTGTGTGTGCGTGTGTATGTGTGTGTGTGTGTGTGTATGAAGCACAGGGCTGAGAAGACAGAGCCTCTCACCCAGCGTGACATTTGAAGCATATATCAGATCAGACTGGAGGCTTCAACAGATGTCTGCTAGGGACCGCACAGATGTTTCACTTACCAATAACCACATATAGGAACACACGCACGAGTGCACGCGCACACACACACACACACACACACACACACACACACACACACACACACACACACACGCTCACGCTCACGAACATTCACACACCTCACCTCTTGTGTGGTAGATGCTAGCTGTCCCTCCAGGGTGGCCACCCTCTCCAGAGCCACCCGAAGCCTCTCACGTACCTGACAAACACACCAAGAACACACACATCAAGACAAAGTCCAGAGACATGAGGACACAATAAATGTAATATAGAAACTCAAAGCATTTAACCTGGAAGCAGAGAGATTTGTTTGGTCTCACAATTCAGGTTTTTAGTATACAGTATTTTGTACAGGAAATTCTCAAATAGTGGCTGGGGAGCTTTATTTTTCTCAACTGAACAAAGAAGCAGTGTCACTGTTTCCTCCGTTATATAAATATATTATCTTATTAGGAATTTCTCCCTGCTTTTCCATCTGCCTCCATTTTCTTTCATCTTAATTTGACGTTGCAACTGTTTGCTGTTAATGCAAACTTCTCCCATCTGTTTCACATTAAAAGCATCTCAGCAACAATGTCCTCCCTGTAATGGAGAAGTTTTACTCTGAAACTCTGAAGCCTGCAGTTCGTTAACGCTTAACGACCAGAAAACAATCAGCGAAACTGATTTGATCAGAATTAAGTAGTGATGAAGGACCGACAGGAGTGGTTTGTGTGACAGGTGGAAATACCATGTTGTGATGAAACAGTTTCATCTGCATTTCTTTGTCAGAACAAACCACAGTCCTGTGTGTGTGTGTGTGTGTGTGTGTGTGTGTGCGTGTGTGTGCGTGCGTGTGTGTGTGTGTGTGTGTGTGTGTGTCCACCTTTTCATCCAGAGCCTTGTGGTGTTCAAACAGAGACTTCAGGGCTTTGAGGACCTCCACCTCGCTGGAGACTCCAGATGGTGGGGGTGCCTGTCTCTTCACCACTGTCATCCTCAGACTCCGTTCGTGACGAGACACCAGACACTCCAGGTGCTCCAGCAGCAGCTACAGCACGCACGCACACACACACCCACCCACACACACGTGCACGCACAGATGAATGCATGCACGACCAAAGAGAATACTAATTTAAAGCTTAGAAGCATTGTTTGTTTTCATCAGCATCACCACGCACTTGCACTTAGACACACACACACACACACACACACACACACACGTACCCTGGTGTTGTTCCTTTCAGCTTTCAGCTCAGATATTTCTTCTTCTTTCTCCAGCAGCTGCTCCCGGCATATGTTCAGCTCCTTCGTCAGGGTGGCAAACTCCTACACAACACAACACACACAACACACACACACACACACACACACACACACACACACACACACACACACACACACACACACACACACACACATACAGAGGTTAATACTTTATCACTGATCAACATTATGGGCTCTGCTTCTGTAAGACTGAGCACACACATGGGTGTGGTTGGCCAGTTTTTGCAATTTTGGTGATGCAAGCACACATCTGGTGCAGAGCAGCACAGGATGAGCACACTGCTACCTGTAGGGCTACTTTATAGGCAGGTGATGTCAGTGCAGGCTTAAATAATGGGCAGTTCAGGCCGGTATCTCCTCAAAGGAAAACTTGTTGTCTGAGGGATGCTGTCTGGGAAATTCTTTCTGTGCACCCGCGATAAGAGGTGGTCTGAGCGGGTGGAAATGACTGAAATGGCACTGTGTTATCTGCTCTGCATAAACACAGCCTCAGCTGTGCCACTCTGCCCACCACAGTGGCTGCCTCTGGGGTTTTTGGGAGACATGAACAAAGAAGTGGATTTGTGCCTAATGGCATTGTGTCTAATCAGAAGTGTCAAAATCAAAAAGTGAAATAAAAAAGGTCAGGATTTGGACTCTTACTGGTGCTGAGATCCACACTGTATAAACTGTGATTAAAAGACAATAGTCCAGCTGTAATGGGAGAAGAATGTGCCAAATCCATTAGACTGATGTAACCGTCGAAGAAAACATTGGTGAACATCAACTGTCTGCGGCTGTTTTCTCACTGCTAACAAATGGAGTTTCCTTCATGTCTGCGATACTGAAAATGGGTTGAAAAGAACGTCTGAACATTTTGATGGAATCAGAAAACATTAGGAACCGTTGTAAAATGCCATTATATTGTCCCAAAAAGCAAATACAATTAAGTGAAAACGGTGTCATCTCACTCTGACAATCAAACACATCCATAAAATCCACCTCCCAGTGACCATACAAGGGCTTTCATCATTAGACGGAGGATAGATCATTGATTACTCAAAACGATTTCTTAGCTGTGTGAGAAAAGTGCATTTCACAAGAGAGACTTATTGATGTTCATTCTTCACACTCCTCATTGTTGACAGATGGCCGTGCACTTCTCTGAAGCTTTTAAGCACTTGCGGCACTCTAGACGTCCTTTGAAGCCACAGTTGAAAAACTTGACAGTTGTGAAACTTGAAGTTGGACCGCAATGGTTCCCGATCGGTCGGGATCCACTCAGTCTGTCATAAATGGCATGTTTGAAGCAACTTTCAGTTTAGCAATCAGCCATTCTGTGCAAACAGCATTGCACAGCATAGAGTACAGATGCAACTCTGCTTTACTATTGACCTCTTTGTTAAATCATATTGGAATTTTAATGCTGCAACATGGTTGCTGAGTAGGATGAATAAATAAAATAAGCTTTGAGGTGTTACGGCCTCTAACCTCTTCAGCGTGTTACGTCATGTAGTTTCATCACAGCTGTCTCTCACAATATTCAAGATGGCAGCACCACCTTTACACAGCTCCACAAGCAACCACATCTTGGAAATCTGATGGACATTTTATGCTCTTTTGGAGCTGTAAAGAGATGGCTCCATTAACTTTAATAGTTTGAGAGAATGATGGAACTGCAGCACTTTCTGCTGTGTGTTTGGTTTTTACAGTATATAAACTTTAATGGCATTTCACCTGGATGCAGTTTTTCATTTTTGTGTGAACTATTCTTTTAAAAGCACAGCGGCCAAAGACCTGTGAAGACATTAAGACACAGTTTTGGCAAAAAGCAAGTGATCTTAAAATGGGTGGCTACAAACTCATAATAGAGTATTTCAAAATGTCCCTGACTGTCTGACAGATGTCAACCTGATGCAGTAGGTTATACCCTAACCATCCACGACTGCATGTCTTACTTTTAAAGCTTTTTGAAAATGATAAGCTTCACCTGCTCTGCTCTGGGATTATATGGTCTCCACATTCTGTCCTGCTTGGATAAATTACAGCAGTGTAAACTGACCCTCACACAGATCAGTGGAAGAAAAGTGGTGAAACATCACTCCCGGCTTTTGTCCTTCTTGGACGACTACTATTTCACAAATTTGTCTTACTGCTATTTAGCGGTCAATTCTTATGTCAGAGGGCATTTCCCAGTCTCCCAGCCTCATATTTAATCCACTTGCTTCTATGATTTTCTGTTATTATGTCTGCCATCAATTAGATTTGATTTACACAGGAGGGGAAGCTGCTGTTAAAGTGTGCACACACACAGAATGGGCCAGAGGCTCACACACCTTCTGCTGGAAGGTGATTTCTAACATTTTCTGTGGTTTGAGTACACTGGAGTGGCTCCAGTGTGTATAGCTGTATGTGTGCATGTGTATGTGTGTGTATGAATCTGTGTGTGTGTGTGTGTGTGTGTGTGTGTGTGTGTGTGTGTGTGTGTGTGTGTGTGTGTGTGTGCGTGCATGTTGTTTTAGTGTCGTTTGGTGCTTTGTTGGCATTTCCTGAAGGTTGGCTTTAGTCCAAAACAATACCCAGAGGCTCATGCTCTCTCTGCTAGTCACACACACACACACACACACACACACACACACACACACACACACACACACACACACACACACACACACACACAGTTTTTAGAGTCCCGGTACTCCTTGCAGCCATGACACTGCACTCTAAATGACCAAACTCTGGCTGATGGAGGAAACATCCTTTGAAGCTGAATGTTTGGGAACTTTCCACTTTGTTGCTATGGTGAAGATGATAATGTGCATGATGTGCAGGTTGGGTTGAAAACAGTGATGCACCTGTCAACACACCTGGCACAGGTCTGTGACTGGCCATCCTCAGTAGGAAGTCTGTCAGTAACCGTAAGTTTTAGGGTCAGATACTGCATATGTCTGCCTTGTGTAAGACACATTGTGGTCAACTGCTGATAGTACAGCCAACAGCCAATAACACTGTGTCACACTCTGCCTTGAGAGAATCTCCTGTTTTCGCTGGTCTACAACATCAAGCTGGGTGTGCCGATCCAGACATGGGTATGTTATGAATATTCCCTTCTTGCCTGTTATCTGGAAAGTAGGGCACACAGACTGCACAGACTAATGCAGACAAGTGTACCAGTTTGCACTGTGTTGTTAATAAGAAGAAATCAAACTCAATACGGGCAGAAACTGAATATTAAAGGATCAAGTGGACACCCCTACTACATGACAGACCTGTCTGACTTTCAAAAGAATAACTGTAATCTGAGACTCTCTGTCTTTAGGGCCTCCTGACCCCATGGGCTGGCCCCTAGAGGCCTGTTTCGTCTGAAGCCCTGCATGATATTTATCAACCAGCCTGAAATCAAGTCTGACTGCAGTCAGACAAGCAAATCAGAGGTCATCACACATAATGTGCCCTGTGCTTTTAATGTTTGTCCTGTAAACTGTAGTGTTTTACTTAGAGGTGTAAGAAGTACTCAGATCTTTAATTTAGGCAAAAGTATTAATACCACATTGTAAAACATGTAGTGGAGTAAAAAGTCCATCCTTTGCCTCTGAAAAATTGTGTAGTAGATGTATAAAGTTGCACAAAATGGAAATTCTTCAGAAAATTTGAAATACCTCAAAATTGTACTAAAGTAAAGTAAATGTACTTAGTTACATTCCACCACTGACAATAGATGGGGTATAAAAATGACATCAAGTGGGACTGACACTAGATGAAGTGAGCTAATAATAGCAAAAATCACACAACAGATCTTAGACAAACAAACACACACTTGTACACACAGACACACAAAATGATCGGGGTTTCTGTTAACCCTGCACATCACGCTGCAAGCAAATAAGTGGAATGTGAGGGAGCGACTGGAGAGGGACGATAGAGAGGGAAGGAGCAGAGGGAGGAAAGGGGAAAATGGGTCAGCGTGTTCATTTTACTTTCCCTTATTCCACAGGGGCGCACCAATAGACAGGAGCTCAGCCCAAATCCACCAACAGATGTTAGAGCGCACTGTCTCTTTCAATCGTGGCAAAAAGGCTCAACACACCACCTCTTGCTCTCTTCCTCATCCCTTCATCCCTCTGCCTTTTAGAAGCTCCCTGCATCTTCCCACAAACTGCTTCAATACTCCAAAAAACAAAAAAAGGACAAAAATGACAAATAACTAAGAATAGATAAAGGTATGAATACATAACCTTTGTTAGGAGTATTATATAACAGAACAGAGAAGTGTTATATATAAAATATAACACATCACTGTCTAGACAAAAAAACTTTTCCTTTTAATTTCTCATGAAGGTCTGTCTAACGCCTTCCCTCTGGAAGCGTCTGCATTTCCTCACACACACACTCACACACACATGCTATCACTGTGTGCGCTATACAATCCTAAATCCCCAAAACCATGCAAAAAATCCCAGGATGTTTATTCAACTTCACACAACAGTCAGATACAGACGCAGCTCTTTGACAACACAACCTCGACATCTGTCAGAGAGCGTATCATATAGAGCGGAGAGAAGGTTCTGGGCGTCTGCAGGCACGCTGTTCCTCTGCCTCCATCCACAATGTGAGATAGCAAGTGGTTACCAAACACTGCTGAGCCCAGACATTGTAAAGGGATTTCTCCCCTTCGCTTCCTTAAGCAGTTTGGGATTAAAGGATGAAAAAAATGCTGTGTGTGTGTACGTGTTCATGTGTGTGCGCGTGTGTGTACAGAGAGAGGGAGAGAGATTGGAGTGCAGTCGGATAAAAAAAGTCTCTCTCACACACATGCAATCCAAAAAATATAAGGTTTATTGAGTGTGCTTATTCTGTCTGTGTGTGTGTAGTCTGTGTGTGTGTGCGTGCGCACGCATGTGTTTATGTTTGCAATGCACTCAGAGGTCAGCACTGCGGAGAGGCAACCTGCAACACACACTTGAACTATGTCTGAAAACGCCCCCTCACTAACTGTTACCTACATGATGAAGAATATGAGCAGTGTGGTCTGTGCTATAATCAGAAGCACTGCATTGTGGGATTTTTTTGTAGTGTAGCTGCTTTAATGTTGTACATTTTCCATTTCCTTGTGGGAATTTCAAGAAGCACCCTCATCCAGTGCTGCATGTATTTTACACTTGGAATACAAAGACTTACTATATTGAGCATAAACCCATATTTTAGTTCAACAATACACTGTCTGATGCAAATTAGTGAGCATGAATTTGTGTGTGTCTGTGTGGATGTGTGGGTACATGGTGGGCAGGTGCTTTAGCAGTCATCACAAATGACCATTTTTTGGTATGTCAGTTAGCTCTTGTTTTTTATTCAGCAGTAAAGCTGCGGTTGAGGAAACTGAGTGACTGTAAGTATTTTGAGAACACTGGTCCTTCTTCCATCAGCTCACTGCAACAGTATTCAGGAGATTTCCAGCACTGTCATCCTAAATCTCCTCTGATTGTATCCCATAGAAGCTGCTTCATTATTTCACATCTCTTATCAAAATACTTTATACATTACGAGGGATCTATTACAAAGGACTTTAACGTCTCATCTGACTGGATGAATTCAAACGTGCTTGTGTGTGACTGGTTGTGTTTTGTTGTGTGTCTTGCCTCTTATTTCTTCTGGTGTGGCACCCTGACAATAATCGCATGAATATATCAATGACAGAATCCCTCTCCAGTTCAAAGTGCTGCTGTGATCATAGCTTCTTTTATGAGACAGGCCTCTCAGATACAGACCTACAACAGAAAAGAGAGAGAGTCGATGCCAAAACTACTCAATTGACAAGTGACCACATGACCTGCAGTGTCCAAACCAGTGTTTGTTCCTGCAGCACAGAGGCTCTACAGGCAAACAGATGAAGACGCCAGGACACACAATGTCACTCAAAAGAGAAGCTTGGAGCAAAACAACTCAGGACGTTTAACCTGACTGAGAGATTTAGTGACTGAATGAAGGATGAATCTATGAGTTGCTTGGGCATAAAAAGCCACCTAATGACACTTTAATGCTACTGTACTACTAACAAACTAGTGGTGGATCCTGTTTTTTGCTATCTGCTTTTCTGTTTTCCCGACTAAATGCTGATTACCAGGAGTTAACTGCACTGCACTGCATCTGTTGTGTTTTTCTACTTTCCTCCTTTCTAAAAGTCTCTTCCTCTTACCACAATATAGCTTTCAAAGCTGCTCTCTCTGCCAACACTCACAGTAGAACAAGTTCACATCTGTTCTCTGCAGGCTGCTGAAGGTCATTCGGGGAAAAACAGAGAAGCACTCGCAAAAGTAGATTTAGACAAGGCAAAAAGGGCGTTACAGGATTGTATAATACCACACTCCATTGACAAACAACTCCAGAAACGTACTGAAGATTACAGATACGGCAGCATACCTTTAAAAGCATTAATGCTCTGAACAACAAACAGCCTCTAACTTTAAGGCACCTTCTGCTTTGTGTGGGCAGATTAACAAGAAAAGAGACTGGAGCCAAAACAAATATAAATCGATGAGAACAGCAAGGGGGGGCATCGTCTCTGCGCACGTCAGTTGGTGAGAGGAGAGGAAAAAGAGGAAAGTATGTGACTAAGCAAGACCGGAAAGAGATGAAACTGCAAACATGACTCTTAACTCATTCACACGTCGCATGATTCACAGGGCAGGGTGGTGGTACACGATACCATTTATGCTAATCTGAGGATGTTTCCAGGCCAAGTGCACATCACCAGCACTCAGACTGTACTTGGCCTCTCTATATTTTGGTGCATTTAAAGGGCGGTCACTAGAATTACTGAAGCTGTTTTGCTTTTCTTGTTTTTCCTTCTGTCATTCAAGAATCATGACACAGAGAAGTTTAGACCTTCAGACCCAGAAACCAAAGAAAAAAGTATTTATTTGAGCAAGTCTGTAGGAATGTGGTAAATTTCCTTCAATGCAAATGAAAGGGAAAAATCACTGAAGCTTCATCGGTAAACCCACAAAAAAGATCAGTGTGGACGGGCACGGGAGGAGGAGATACCTCATCAGAGGTGGTTTATAATCACTGAGCTCCTTTCGCTTGCGCGCACCGAAAGACACTAAATTAACTTCCATGTAAAGCGTGGTAATTCACTTAGGAGTGCCACACTGAAGATGAATGCAGAGTCGGGGACTGGAGGATGAGCGAGTCCCCTGGGAGACTCAGATATCACCGCTCTGTAACTCTTCACCACTGCAGAGACACTGAGGTGGCAAACAGCAGAGAGGAGGACTCGACCTTCCTCTGACAAGTCTTAGTCGCCACACACACACACGCACGCACACACACACACACACACACACACACACACACACACACACACACACACACACACACACACACACACACACACACACAAACTGTGATGGCACTACAACACCTTACCTGGGTGTTGGCCCTACGAAGGCAGTGAGTAATCAGTTGCCATGACACCACCCAGCACACGGTGGCTGTCACCATGGCAACGGCTCATTAGGAGAGTCGAGTGTTTGAGCAGCATCCAAACTTTGCATGAACGTTTCATCAGACGAGCGCAGACGCACCGACCACGCTAAAACACAAGCACGCACGGCGCTGGAGACGTCCCCTCCGTGTGATGGCGTGACAGCTCCTGAGACGTGGGGAGTGAAGCAGCTGACGACAGCACTTGACAGATCTCCACCCCGACGGGCGCTCCGGAGGAACGGCTGAAAACTTTCCCGAAAGCTTCCCTTCAGAACGCAGAGCATGCAGAGTAAATAATGTAGCATGTTCGTTTTGTTTAATTCTTCACGACTGAGACAGATGCAGTCAAATTAGACTTCTGCATGATCATTGTGAGTCATGAGCAAACCAGCCGAAGCTGAAGCACATCGGGCATAATGCCAAGACTGACTGAGGCTGTGCCAGCTCCGGACTCACTTCTGGAACGCTGATAACACAACAACAAATATGCTCTGCGTAAATATGACTCGCTAAATCCCTTTCTGAACACCTTGGGAAAAAAATGGGATTTCTATGTGAAATCCCACACAAGTGAATCTAGAAGAGTTCTAACCACTTCTCAAGGGATTTGAATGACACCTGGCAAAAAGCCAATAACTCAGTGCTGAGAAAACATGCAGATCAAAAGCCATTTAATACCCTGATTATTGGTCATAAAGTTGATTGACGCCCAAAAGCATTTTTACAGCTGACTCATCAATTATGTATCTCTCTGTTTTTCAAAATGTGCTTTTGTCACAGTTGAACAAACAAAAGGTGTCAAATCCCTTAAAGTTTCCCAACTTTCTCTCCTCTTCTGCGCCCATTGAAGGCCTGAGCCCAGAATAGCATTGATTCATGTATCTCAGTTTTCTTCATTAAATCAAAACAAAACATGCACCAGAAGGAGGGACAAAGACAGACAGGAAGGAAGAGAGGGGAATACTTCTGCAGCTCGGCTGAAAGGACAAACACAAAGACTTTTTGTCGTGCATCAGTGGAGTCTGCCTCTCGCACGTATGCTGTAATAAACATGCGGTAAACCAAGCATGCACAGCAGTCACAGAAAAAGCAGGCACGACAGATATTTATCTCCTTTATTTTCTTGGAGAGTTGGCAGTTGAAAACATGCTGCTAGCCACATCAACCAGTGAAACACTTTAGTGGAGGAGGTGTGTCCACATTTCCGAACCGATATGCAATTTGCATCAGTGCGAAGCATTAATCAGTCTTTGCAGTCTGATTGAGGCATGGTGGGGAAAAGGAGGGAGGAGGAGGGGAGGAAGAGGTGGAGAGGAGGCCATATCTCAGTCCTAGAAAAGAGCCATCAGCACTGAAATCAATACTCAGGCAAGGACATGTGGAGACCACAGAGAGAGCTATTTGAGCTGGAGACAATCCTTCACCGGTAATATCCACAAACTGTGTGGGTGCTGAGTCCCTACCTGGTACATGTAGGTGTTAAAGTGGGTCCCATTCTGAAGGTGGATCTTCACTGTTGGGTTCATGGTGAAGGCTAAACATATCAGATCCCTCAAACAGACCCCCCATAAAAAGAGAGACAGAAACAGGCAGAGAGGATGAGGAGTGATAGGAGGAGAGGGCGATGAAGGTGGAAAAGAGGGCTAGATCAGATTCCTGTGCTGCTCCCTCTGCCCTCCGCCGGGGACAACAGCACTCTGCTAGTCAGTCTGCTCTAACTGCAGCCGGGACGAGAGACAGCAGGAATGAGGGGTAAGGGGAGAGAGAGAGAGGGAGAGAGAGAGGAAAGAGAGGGTAGGGAGATGGATAAACAGGGACAGGCAGAAAAAAAGAGGGGAGAGCAGGGGTCTGTGAGGTAAACATGGGTGATTTTGATCAGAGAGAAAGACAGAGCGAGACAGAAGTGATGAGGACGGAGGGAGGAGGAGGAGGAGGAGGAGGAGGAGGAGGAGACAGAGAGGCTCGTAGCGATCAGCTGATGGAGGAAGGAAGAGGCAGGGTTTAGATGAGGACTGCTGGGGGCTCAGGCCACCTGTTCTCTGTTGCTCACTCACACACACATGCATGCGCGAACACACACACGCACACACACATGCATGCACAGGCACATGAAAGTTCAGGCACTCGGAGAGAGTTTTTAAATCACATTTGGAACTAATGCCAAGAATTAGCATGAAATTAAACGCTCTATTTCCTCCTAATAAAAACTCCAGTCACTGCTTACTCAACACAAATTCAAGAGACCCATTTTCCTCCGGCATGACATTGTGCGTGCTGATTCTTTCTATTTATAAATGGCAGCCGGTTTCGTCCCTCCTCTCTCAGTAGGATTTCACAGTGCATGCACTTCACTGGAGTCGGAAACACCTTTCCGTGCTTCCATACAGTAAAGAATATCGAGTATATTTCGTCATGATATCATCAGTGTTGTCTGACTTGTGATTCTTAACCTCTTTTTTGGTGCTATGACGCACTTGCTTAAATCACATGTGACTGTTGAGATGAAGAAAACATATTATAATATATTGATGACGCTGGTGATGGGGCAAAAGTCATTTCAGTTATTTGTCATGTTACAAAAACAGTTGTATAATGTTTCCCTGAAAATTACCCCGATGATGTCACTTGGGTAATCTGGGATTGGGATTTTGAAAACTACCTGCATTACTTTTTTTTGTTTGTTTTAAATGCGTTCAGCAGCGTTTACCAGGCAGGAGGTTACATCAGGAGCTAAAAGTTGGGATATCTCCACCACTGTTGCCTTGATTTGGTTCTTTTAAAAGTCTCAAGGAAATCCTCAAATTGTAGATTACCACACTTCACTGGAGTGGCCTTTAATTCTGATGTCATGATTCAGGGCTAACATTGTTTGTTAATCCATTTTCCTGCATGGTTGTTAGTTTTGTGATACTGATGTGTGTTTAGAATACCAACACCTAAAAAAATGTGGACATATCATTATGCAGATCCTGATTGGAGATATCACGTATATATTTTATAATCCACAATTTATAGATTTCCATAGGCTCTATCCAAAGGTTCTCATATTCTCAGTGGGAATTTTACTCGATATTGATTTGAGTTACATTATGAACAAAGGGGAGCACACTGAACAGACTGTACATACAGCACACATACTGTCAATAGATGCACATTAACCCACCTGTAGGCAGTTTATTGTTCAGCTCTTGCCTTTATACAGTATCCTATTACATTTCCTGGTTTGATATCTGGCTGCACGGTGGCGCAGCAGGTAGTGCACGTGCCTCACAGCAAGAGGGTTGCCGGTTCGATCCCCGGTGAGTGTGTGAAGTTTGCATGTTCTTCCCGTGCATGTGTGGGTTCTCTCCGGGTACTCCGGCTTCCTCCCACAGACCAAAAACATGCTCATTAGGTTAATTGATGACTCTAAATTGTCCGTAGGTGTGAATGTTTGTTTGTCCTTACATGTGGCCCTGCAATCGGCTGGCGACCAGTTCAGGCTGTACCCCGCCTCTCGCCCATTGTAGCTGGGATAGGCTCCAGCCCCCCGCAACCCCGAAAGGGATAGGCGGTATAGATAATGGATGGATGGATGCTTTGATATCTTTCTTAAGCTGTCTGTCTGTATCTTCATCGTCCTGTAAGTGTCCTCTCTGCTTTGTGTTCACGTAAACTGAGTTGTGCTCAGAGCTGGAGTCAAATTTCTTGTATTTGCTGACGTACTTGGCCGATAAAGTTGACTCTGATTCCAATTCTGCAAAGATACACCTCCGCTAAAAAAACTGTTAGAGTGTCTCTGTGATTAAGTTATGAGCAGCGTCTAATTAGTTACAACTGATTTGACTCATCATTAATTTCATTCTGCATTTCTCCCCTTTTTATTCATTCATCAATTCTCATCCCTCATATCCACCTGTGCGTTATCACTCATTGGGCTCTCCCACTCACTGATTCTGAGCTCTATGATCAGTCAGCAAAACACATTAAAATTCTCATTCAACATCATAACCATTGGGGCTGGCAGTGCATGAATGTAGAAAAAGAAAAGAAAATGGTTCTTGTCTGCACGTCTACTTGCTTGCACCTGGTTGTCAAGGAAACAGGGTTCACAGGAGAGAGAGAGAGAGAGAGAGAGAGAGAGAGAGAGAGAGAGAGAGAGAGAGAGAGAGAGAGAGAGAGAGAATGAAACAGTGAGTCGCCACACTTTAAAACATGCTTTAGTGATTGTGGTGACTTCCACCATTAACTGACAGCAACTCTGTGCTGGACTAGCCAGAGTTACATCCACTCGGTAGCCAAACACGCCGATCACTGCTGCCGTCTGAGTTAGTGGTGAGACAGAGACCCCTACTGGCAGCACAAGGTACTCACACAAAAACAGTGGCAAACCAAGTCATCACATTTACATTTTTGCAAAGAAACAGGCAAAATATGCACACAAGGAGGCCATTCACCAGCTTTAGAGTAGCTAGTGGTCTCCACAGAGAGAGGAAGCTCTGAAATGACTTTGACTGCTTGTACATGCAGACATTTGGGTCCATGAACAGGGAAAATAGAGGCTGCTAAGAATTCAGGTATGGTAACAACTCCTCATCCTTGACAGCAGTGGGAGCCAGACTTTGGCAGAAGCTGAGATTCATTGTTAGAGACAGAAACAATGAGAAAAAGCATTCAAACAAGTACTGAACACACACACACACAAAAACCATACCACAAAGCACACATGCACATCAGCAGTCCTGACAAAAACACCAAAAACTTGACACATTCGAAACAGTGTTTTCTGCAGCACAATTCACAGAAGTGGGACTTTTTTTCTATCTGGCAGCCTCTCACAGTGTTCTCTCCTTCCTGTTACCTCAGTCTGTCTCCTCTTGCTGCTGCCTAACTACACTTGATTACTTCTTTCACACTCGATCCACTCCAGCTCCTCCATGCTTGCTCTCTCGTCCTTTTTTCCTCCTTCTTCCCTATTTTTCTCAAGCGTTGCTAATTTTCAGCAGAACCTTCGCTCCATGGAAAGCAGCCATTTTACATCAAAACATAACATGGAGCAGAGGGCGCCCCCGATCCTACCATTTCCACTCTTCCATACAACACACAACCGGGTGTAGGTTTGGTTTTACAAGAGAGTAGCATGTGATTCAAAGCACAAACAAACATAATGGAAATGAAAAACTGTGTCAACTTTAAGTCTAAAAAAGAATCAGAAATGTGGAATTAGTTCCGGTATTACTGATGTCAAACCCTAACCCTACTGAAAACTGCATTAAAAAAAGAAAAAAGCACTAAATGTAATTTGAGAAGCTGGAGTCTGAAAATGTTCATTATTTTTTCTTGACAAGGCAAAGAGTCTGCAGCCATGCGAGCCGCTCTTTGAAGTGGTGCTTTGAGCCAACATCTATATGCTAACGCACTGATGTTTCCAGTTTACCATGTTCACTATCACAGTTTAGGTTGTGGACATGTTAACCTGTGCTAATCAGTATGAAACAGAAAGTACAGCTGAGGCTGATGAGAGTTTGCAGTCATGTATTTGTTCATTAAGTCCAATTAAGTATTGGACAAACATTTTGATTATCTGATGGTGCTAGAAAAATAGTCAGGGCAAAGCAGTTCATCCTGAAGGGGAACCAATTTCATGACAATCTATTCAGGATTGTGATGATATTTCACAAAAAACCATAGATGTCAACCTCGTGGTGGTGCTAGAGGGAAAAGTCAGAGGATCAGAGAAGACGTCATAGGCTTAATGGAAGCCTTGGATGGAAATTCATCCAATAGTTGCTAAGATATTTCAGTCTGGTCCCAAGCGGTGGACTGACTGGCTGACAGACCGTAGAACAGGGGTGGAGAACATCTTGGCTCTGCTTGCTATGTGGCCAGTGACGCAAATCATAAATATAGAGCAACTCAGAAATACAAAAAAACTCCCTCAACAGCAATCATTTTTTTTCTGCAATAAAACAAAAAAAACATAAAATCGTAAAATAACATGCCCATCTGAGCGGTCCCTGAACGCAACACAGACACAGCAGTTACAAATCATTGCTGACACGCATCATGACAATTATTTTTCTGTTGATAAAGTGAAGTAAGACAAACCAGTGTGTCTAAGTTAGTTTATGAGGACGCACACACTGACTAAAAAGGCTAAAAAGGAGCATCATTACACTGACTTGCTTAACTGGATGAGCTAAAACCAGCTGATGTGCCTGACAGCCAATAACATGAAACCACTGAGCTGCAAAGCAACAACCAACTACTGAGAGCAGCTTTTTTCAAAACTGACTCTTGCAAAGTCTCAGTTCTGCTCCAGATGGACTGACCCAAACCTGGAAAACCGCCTGTGGGTATCATCATCATCATCATCATCATCATCATCATCATCATCATCATCACTACCATCTGACATCAGACGCCTCATCAAAGAGAAGCTGTTCCAGCCATCACAGAGGTTAGTGTGATCTATGTGTTCAGTAGTTAAGCGTGGCCCTCTCACAAAAATTGAACGGGCCCTTGATGGAAAAAAGTCTTCCACGCCTGCCACAGACTGTAGACGGAGCCAATGTGACATCATCCACTGGTTTGTGGACTCCCATTTTGGAGCCTCGAGTTTGGCATTAGCTCCATCCACTAATTATACTGTCTATTTGACAGACCAGCGTTTCAGATCTAATTTTCTAATCCTCCTGTCGGGCTGTGTCCAACAACCAATCAGATGAGGAGGACTGCGTGTGCGTAGCCTGAGAGGTGAACCCAAAAGAAGCTCTGAAGCTTCTTACTGCTGCTCTCACAGCTGTGAGCTCACAGTTCAGATGGAAACGGCCTGGATGACTACATCTACATTTCTGTCAACTCAAAGCTCCTCTTGATTATGATCCGCTTAAATGGCAACTGAAACACTGTAAAACTGACAGGGACAAAACATCTTTGTATACACACAGACAGACACACACACAGACAGACAGACAGACACACACACACACACACACACACACACACACACACACACACACACACACACACACACACACACACACACACACACAGAGTGAGTGAATGAGCGTGTGAGTTTGAGATACAAGGCTGGAGAGCACCAGAAAGAAAAATCACATTTCATAAATAAATCATCCATGGCCTTGTGATGAATGTGCACACACAGACACACACACACACACACACACACACACACACACACACACACACACACACACACACACTCTGCCGGTTCCCTCAACTATCCAGATATCAGACACAATCATCACTCTGGGAAGATTTCTCCTTCCTTCTAGGTCACCACCTTCCCCGTCACCTCGCTCCCTCGCTCCTCCTCTTCCTCCTCCTGCTCTCCTTATTTGTTTTTATTTCGGCCTCCTCCGTCACCTCCTCCCTTCTGCCTCTGTGTAAAGCACCTGTGTCAGCGCTGACTCTTTCTCCTGCTGTCCTCATCACTCAGTCGGAGCGCACGGCCTGCATGTCTCCTTCACCGTGTCCTCCTCAAGCTCGTTGGCAGCCCAGAGGGAAGCCTATTACTACGACAATGCACACAATCATGGCAAACAACAGGCACGGTTTGTGCGCACATTCACTGCTGAACTCCGTACGCAGCTCCAACTAGTCTGGACCTGAAATGGGAAAATGTTCTTCTCTTTCTAACCGTGTATGGATATTTTATTCTCACATCTTCAAAAAAAAAAAAAAAAAAAGTTAATCATATTCTGTTTATATGGAATAAAAAAGTTTAAGTTGACATAAAAACAATGTTTAACCAATCTACGATACACACATGCACAGCTTCAGTCAGTCTGATTATATTAATATATACACCTCTATTATACACAAACATGTTGACTCATTCACTGAAAAATACACAAACTAACACACACGTGTCCTCCAGAGACCACACAAACACACATGCTCGGCCCGTCCCAGCTGCTCTGTTTTGCAGATGAAAGTGTATCTTGGTTCTACAGGAAAGCAGGAGATGCATCAAACACAGCTGTATTAATATTAATCTTCATATTCAGAGTAAATAAACTGCTCCAAGGGTACATCCAGCATAATTTTCAATAATCTCTTCTCTTCCCAATCCTTCATGTAGCTAAAAACGGCTGTGAGTAATGAGCAGCCTAGGTGTTGTGTGTTTGTGGAGGTCAGGAACGCTGCTCTTGCCCTTCACAGAGTGCAAACTGCAGTGGCAGGGTGTAACTCTACACCACTGAGAGTGTGTGTGTGTGTGTGTGTGTGTGTGTGTGTGTGTGTGTGTGAGAGTGTGTGTCTACAGTAAGTCTACAATAACTGTAACTGTAATGACACAGGCACGACAGGCACCTCTCGTGGTGCCTGAAAGTGAGGCGTCACACTGCTGCCCTGTCCTTCTCACACGGCCTCTGTCCTTCTTACACGCGGAGGAAAACATGGAGCGTGGGGCTGAATACAAAACCACTATCGGTACTGAGCAGGCTTTTCACATTAGTAGTATAATTGTAAGTATGGTTTTCTAAGGCTAGGCTAATTATGAGAAAACATATTGTTCAAGATCAACAGCACAGCAAATTAATTCAACAAGGTTTCTTCTTCAGCACGTTCTACAAGGTTAAAGGATTAAAGAATCCACCATCACACACACTGTACCCCCTTGTCCTCCATGTTCATAGTCTACACATCCCATGGGACTGCAATACCCTTGAGTTTGATCTTGTGTCAGGGGTACACACATGTTTTGCATTGGGGCCAAGCACCTGAATTTCTATATATATACGTGTATTTACAAATGTTCTGTATTTTGTTTGCATTATATACCTAAAGGTGGTCTGTGTGTATGTGATTAAATCAAATATTTACAAGACGAACACAAAATCATAAGAAGATTGACATTCGACTGGTATAATGTGTGCAATCTGTAGATGTTATAATACTCAAATAGTAAGATGTGTGTAGTATAAACAGAATCTACAACATAATTATAATCTTGGTGACTGGTGACTTGTATATGGCATTTGGGTGTTGTGTCCTTCTTTCACTTTTTACCCAAGCGTTCTCCATAATGTGCAAAGATTTGTCCCATTTTTACCTCCTGCAGGGACGTGTTGTTTGTACAGCTTGCGTATTACGATGTTCTACTGTACGTCTGACTTTTGGAGCGAAATCATGTCCACACTATCAGTGAAGTGGCATCATTTTTCCAAACCAAATCCAGAATGAGAGGTGTCACTTTGGGTGCTTTGCTGGGACAGACACACAGCTGCAGTGTGGACGAGATCACACTGCGTCCAAACTGAGTAAATCTGTCCATTTCAGTCTTCATCAGCTTGCTCTAGTTGACATTTCAAGTGCACTATAAAACATTAAGATCAGCCCGCTTTATTTTGTTTGACACTAAAATGAAAAAATGTCAAAATGAAGCACATGTAGTTGTCTTTAATGCTGCATTCACCACAAGAAATAAATAAATAAATACAACTACAGCAGCAGCCCACAGCCAATATCTTCACACCTCGATAAAAAGCTCCAGTTTAATGAAAAGATGCTGCTTTATTTCACATTGTAGCAGCTGTATTATACATTCACACTGCAAAGCCCTCATTCTACTTGTCTCATTCCTCAAATTAAAATATTTCCTACAGGTGCTGCTCTTTACTGTGAGAGCGTATTTGCTCACTCCTCACATGCTGCTGCGTTACAACTGACTGGACTGTTAAATCCTAAATGACCTGCATTATTCCTTTTCCCTCCATCCACAAATCCATGTCCCTCTATCTGCCTTCGACACTTCATCACTCATCGACTCTATTCGTCCAGCAAGTGAAACTTCCAAAAAAAGTGCTCATCTAATATGGCAGCCTTTGGGAGTGCCAGGGTGTGGTGGCGGTAGAGGGAGGAAAGAGGGAGAGCGAGAGAGAGGAGCACGAACAATGTGTCACGAAAGACTGTCTCTCACGCAGATTCTTAAAATACACAGCTTTTCTTTTCATAGCTCAGACACCCCCCCCACACACACACACAGATATGATGCGTTGAATATTAAACCAATATGGCAAGTATTAGAAATTAGATCTGCGCTATGTGCAATCTTGTTCGATGTAAAAACTTGTGCTTAAACTTTATTTGTACTGTATATGTTAGATTCATATGTTAAATTCAGTGGTGGATTTTGCGGTGGTTCTATAGAGCTCCAGGCAACAGGACATATACTGTACAATATGGCTCTGCCACCGGCTTAGGAGCATGAGCGCATACACACACACACACACACACACACACACACACGGACCAGGAGCAGCACACAGCTCTTTAAATATGATTCGCCTCTAATCTGTTCCGTACTATGATGGCCAGGGTATGAAGCATTGCAGCTTGTGTATGTGTGTGTGTGCGTGTGTGTGTGTGTGTGTGTGTGCGTGTGTGTGTGTGTGTGTGTGTGTGTGTGTGTGTGTGTGTGTGTGTGTGTGTGTGTGTGTGTGTGTGTGTGTGCGTGTGTGTGTATGTGTATGTGTGTGCACATTCATCACAAGGCCATGGATGATTTATTTATGAAATGTGATTTTTCTTTCTGGTGCTCTCCAGCCTTGTATCTCAAACTCACACGCTCATTCACTCACTCTCTCACGCACACACACACACACACACACACACACACACACACACACACACACACACACACGGTGGTCACTCTCAATCATACTTTGCTGTTACACTGATGTACAGTATTTGCTCTACCAAGAAATGATTTTGTTTATTTCGGGATATGAGGATTTAAATCCTGTGTGTGTAATATGAGCATGTTTGAGGGGGATGGGGTCATTTAGTGCGTGTGTTTGAGCCTATATTGTGTTTATGCGAGTGAGTGTGTGTGTGTGTCTGAGCGGTTACTGTAGCAGTCCCTTCTTTTTCCACCAGTTTAATCCCTCACAAAGTACCATTCCCTCTCCTTATGACTCACGCAGTGGCAGCTCGTTTTCATGGAGAATACAGGCACTTTTTATGTCACTGTCTGTGTTTGTGTGTGTGTTTTCTCATATTTTCACGCTAACAATAATCCTGAAATGCGTCAGGGTCGTTCTGCCTGCAGTTTCATCACTGCTGTGTGTACGCTGATGTCTGTGTGGTCAACTTGTACGCAGTGCACTCGTCAAGGCCGGTGGGTGAAAAAATGGAGGAGAGGAAATATTTATGCGAGTGGGTGTGGCACAGATTGCGTGAGTAACTTCTCTGCCACTTCTTTGCTCTTTGTGTGTGTGCGTGAAGTGAAGTCAGTCACACTGAGTGACTGAGTGAGCTCATCTGTTCTGGAGGTCTATAAATATTGTAGATGCAACGTGCCTGCAGTAGACCTTCTCAGCAAGCTACTGTATGATGTCATCCTGGCACACCTCTAACCAACACACACGCACACACACAGCTGTGCTGCCAAGGCCTAATATCCATGGCAACGCTGGGGTGTGGTATGCAGGGATGCAGAGCCCACGGCTGTTTGATGAATCCAGCAGCTCAGACACTAACATCTTCAAACTTCTATTTTTCCTTCATCACATTCCCTCCAACTCATGTTTCCTTTATTTCTCCCCCAAACCATCTTCGCCTCCTGCGTTGGGTTCCTGTTTGCTTTGTGAATTATTCCTCCCCCTTTGCCCTGCGTTCATTTGGACAGCAGGAACATGAGAAAATGGTTGGCTGAATCTGAACTCCATATCACGATTACCTTCAGACCTGAAACTATCACTCAAATCGTCAATTATTGGATCAACAAATGATCAATCGGCAACTACTTTGACAATTATTGTCATTTTTTAAGCTTCCTGAATGTGAATTTTGAAACATTGATTCAATTCAATTCAATTTTATTTGTATAGCGCCAAATCACAACAGAAGTTGTCTCAGGACACTTTCCATATAGAGCTGGTACAGACCAAGCTCTTTTATCTACAAAGAAACCAACAATTCCCCCACGAGCAAGCACTTGACGACAGTGGCGAGGAAAAACTTCCTTTTAACAGGCAGAAACCTCGAGCAGAACCAGACTCTGGGTGGGTGGCCATCTGCCTCGACTTGATAAGACAAAACAAGACATGAGATGGCCATTCTCTTATTTTATACACGAAACAATTAATTGAGAAAATAAAACAAGATAAGACAAGATAATATTTTATTGATCCCACAACATTAAGTCATTCCAGCCAGCAAGTATTACAAAAATAGTGCTAATATTGATTGATGGAAATAGTGCCTCTAAATGTTCAAATGTAATAATGTATAAAACATTTTCTTTTTAAACAGACCTGCCTTCGCTGTGAACCTCTTGTGCATGTGCACACTCAGTTGCTAAGAAATCTTCTCAGAGGAGTTTGCTTAAATCAAAGAAGACGTACTGTACGTTCTGTTTAATGGCGTTCTGCTTTGTGGGTGTTCCGTTTCACTGCTTACTCTCTCCATATTTCATACCTATCAACACTGTCTACTATCAATAAAGGCCAAAGATGCCCCCCATATAAATAAACATGCTCTGTTTCGAATGCCTCTACTGCTGTTCTTTTCTTGGCCATGCACTCGTCTTCTTGTATGACATGATTGTGTTTCAGGTGATGGGTCAAATTGCTCTTGTTTCCTCTTGAAGCCGCAGCTATTTTTAACAGTACATACATTGAATTTCATTTTGATTTTGCATCATCTTTGCTGAAGCCCACACCTCTGACATGGCATCTTTTTTTCTCTACCAGCATCTCTTTCTCATCTGTGGCCTCACCCGCAGCAGCCATTTCTCTGACGGCTGAGTCGTTTCTCTGCCTGTTAGGCTGAGCACGCGTGGTTTATCATTGTCATGGTTAAAGTGTAAGGTGGAGCAGCGTCGACTCCAGGATTGCATCTAACGATAATTTTCAGTCAGTTGATCTGCTTATTATTTTCTAGATTAACTGGTTAATAAGTTGAAAGTCAGAGAATAAAGAAAAATGGCCATCGCAATTTCCCAGACTCCAATTTAATGTATTTATATTGCTTGTTTTGTCCAATCAACGGCCAGAAAACAGTGGACTTTTAGCATTCCTGCCTATAAAAATGACTGATTATCAAAAGGGTTGCTTTTAGCCCCAGTCAACCCCACTTCCTGTGTTTAGAACAAACCAACACAAAGGACACAACCACACGCTGCCTGACAGCGGCTGTTTGTACTCAGGCTTAGATGTGACTCGTTGTTCCACCTTTGGGTGCATTACAGGCTCGCTCTGCACATTTCGACTGAACTGCCCAGCCTTGGGTGATGGGACAGTAAACAGAGTGTGAAACATGCCGCGCAGTATCCACATGAGCTTCCTCCTGTTTGTTCTCTCCTGGTCCATCACTGCTTTCATCATCCTGTCCCAGTGAACAGGGGATTCCTCCACATAGTCCTTCAGCCAGACCCACTAACACACTGAGCTGCTCGGCTTTGGCAGTCGATAACAAGCAGTCATGAAGGCTGAAGCCAACGAATACACACACACACACACACACACACACACACACACACACACACACACACACACACACACACACACACACACACACACACACACACACACACACACAGAAACAGATACCATTCAAAGGGTCAAACTGACATAACTTGTATCTAAAATGTTATCTTTCATGTGTAGCTACTTCCACTATAAGACTTTAAAGCTCATGCAGGTCAAGTTTAAACGTCGTATTCAGATTTGGGTGATATGACCATAAAATATCACAATATTTTAAGGCATTTCTGTGGTAATGATATTCTCAATGAAATGGCAACAAAATACTGAAACACATTTTAGTCTAGAACTCACAGCAGCTGTTGAGCTCTCCTCGAGGGATTTTCGGCTCTTCTCATTCTCAACTAGTTGCGTCTGCTTGAGGTGGTGAATTAAGTTTGTTGTACTGCCCCTTTTGTCGTTACTGTCTTCTTGCACTTCTTACATATCACTGTGGTTTGTTATACATCTGATCTTTTGTAACCAAACCACTTCCACATTACTGAAGTCGCTGCCCTTTTTGGAACCGACTCTGTGGCTTACTGCGGCTTTCAGCCATGCCTGTTGTTGCTGTGTGTGACAGAATGATGTCATTACGTCAACAAGTGAGAATACTGCTGCTATCATGACACGAATTCCTTAAATCATACTAAAAATTTGACTGATATTACAATGAATGATATGATATGGCACACCTCACATGTAATTAATCACATATGAGAAAATATGCATACACACAAACACACAGACACACACACAGACACACAAACATATGGAGTTGCTGACAGTTGGTGTCCCACGGGACAGAAGGTGTCAGGAAGTCAACATCATCCTCTCCCTCTCCCTCCCCCCCGTTTCCATGGAGACTGAATTTGCAGGGCTCTGAGAGGTGAGGAGGAGAGAGAAAACCCTGAGTCCGCATGTGAACACACACACACACGCACACACAAACACGCAAAACATGTATGGGGTCCGACTGGCCGACAGACTGCCATGCAGAGATGTTGAGAAGGTGAAAGGACAGACAGAGGGACTGCAGGACGTCGATGAATACACAGTTTATGTTGAGTGTAGATGTATGTGGGAGATTGCGGGACTCGTTCGCACCGAGCCCTCTGGGTGAGAGAGTAACAGCGGAGGGACGGACGTATATTCCGTTGGGTCAGCATTAAACAAGCTCCAACTGGCTCTGTTCCCACGGGGTGTTGTGTGTGGCCTTTATGTTTGTGTGTGTAAGTGTGAACGCGCGTGATGACAATGATGCACCGTAGGTATGAGATGTCACTGAAGTGATTTCGCACATGACAGGAATGAAAATAACCGGACGACAAATTTAGATGATCTTTGCATCAGTAATAAAAGCCCATTATTTGACATTGGAGGCAAAGACGTCGACTTTCAGTGCTTTGCTTATAGCTAAATTTCATGAATGAAAATAAAGAATCAGCTCTCACTTGCAGAGCTGCGGAGGCTTTCCCCAGGCCATGTCAGTTCAAATGCTCTAAATCAGCCAGACTGGAAGGATTTAAGCAGCTGTTTATGGAGGTTTGCCAATCAAGAGCAAGTGCAGTTGTGCTGTATTAACTGTTAATCTGTATCTGGCTGTAAGGATGGATGGATGGCTGGTTATTTAACCTAAGTGATAGATCAAACAGTGCAGGGCCCTCCATTAAATATCTGATCATGTCAAACATTAAAAACGTGATGATATCGATATAGCAACAGTCATAAAAGCAATGTAAAAGGTCTCCATTAAATATTGTATCACCGTCACTGTATATCCCATTCTCTTATCATCACTTGCCCTTGCTCTTCAGTATGTTGAGCTGTTTATAAGCAGGGAGGTCTATTACTGTAATTTGGCAGCCATGGAAACAGTACAGAGTTACAGAACAACAGACAGCAGACGACAAGATGTGTTTAAAAGAGAGCGAACGGAAAACAAATACCAAATAAAGGCCTTTCACTATAAAAAGAGTACTCTGTGTGTGTGAGAGTGTGTGTGTGAGTGAGTGAGTGTATATGAGTGTGCGCTCCCTCCAGGGTAAACCCCCCCACCCCCCCGGCTCATGCAAGATAGCAGAGAGAAGAGAAGAGAAGAGAAGAGAAGAGAAGAGAAGAGAAGAGAAGAGAAGAGAAGAGAAGAGAAGAGAAGAGAAGAGAAGAGAAGACGTTGCTGACACAAGATGCTGACATGCCAGCACTGGTTGAGAGAGGGCTGACAGAATGAGACAAGGGGAAAGGAAACAGAGGATCAGATAGGAAAAGGCAAAAATGAACAGATCGCAATGACAAAAGGATGTGACTGAAACTGGAGATGCACAGGATGGAGAGGAATATAGGAAGATGGCAGCGGAAGTGGGGGGGAATGGGGTGGGGGGTGGAGGATGACCTTTATGTAACTCAACTACAGACATATCCTCTCTGTCTCAGTCCATCTCTCATTCACCATTGTCTTCTCATCTTCATTTGAAAGAGGACACGTGCTTAATGGTGTCCAAATTAAAACGGCTTTCCGCGGGGGCTTTTAGCAGCCTTCACTAAACCTGAGCAGGAGGGATGAGTGCATGCCCACTCCTCCACTCGCTCCCACACTACTGCACACAGCACTTGCAATTAAAATTTTAATTTAATTTTTATGTTACCCCTATGAAATTTTAAAAGGTGTTAGCTCACAGCTGTCACATGCTGGGGTAAATGGCAAATGCATAAATTCATTATTCTGCCAAGGTTGTGCATACAGGGCTGTTACCTAATTCTATAATGACATGCTGTTACATACAATGTGAACTAATTGTAAATAGCTTGAAGTTGTAACATTTGGAAAGGTAAAAGTAGCAGTACTGGACAATGTTGATGAGATAATTCTAGAAATGAGCTTAACAGCACTCGTGTAGAAACCTGATACGACATTCATCAGTGTAAATCTGTTTACTTTTAGATTTTGGGTCAATTTTGGTTGAATTCAGCAACTATCCTGCGATTTTCCCCCCAATTAAAGCAATGAAACATTTTTAATTTGCTACAGGAATGATGGCTCATGTAGTCATATTAGCTGCATTCAGCCATGCCAAACTGACAGAAAAAAAACATACAAAATAAATTATATTGTCATTTCAGTATTAGTTGAACACTAAATATATTGCTACCAGTGACCGTACTGAATGATGAAGGATATTTGTGAACAAATTCAACTTGTGCTCAACTGTGCTTCTTGTCTTACAAATGCTGCCAAGAAACGTGGTCTCTTTAAGCACACTATAGAATTACAAGGCACCTACAGACTGAAGCCCAACGAGCTGTATGCTAATGGTAAACAGACAGAGCTACCATCAGTCTTAAGTCAAACAGAATGCTGCTGACTACAGGTGCCTAATTATAGTTATCCAGATCTAGGCCATTTCCAATTGCATATACCGCAGGCCATTTCCAATTAAATAGTCACAAGCTTTTCCCAGCGCGCTTATGATCTTTGTTTATATTCTCCACTGACAGGGGGACTTACAGTGAGTGCAAAGGTCAAGGTGTTCAAAAACATCCAAGAGGCATCTGAAGTCACTGACTTGACTGAAGTGTTTGTGTGCTTTAAGCGTGTGTGTGTTTGTGCTAAAGAGATAGAGTGGGTGAGAGTTGGCACAAGTGAATGAAAGGGCTACTGGAGTGTGGAACTGAGGGCAAGACGAGACAGTGTACAGTACAGCAATGGGGGGGTGGGGGGGTGGGAGACAGATAGACAGACAGAGGGAGGAAAGCAGCTAAGTGTGAATGATTCTTCTTGCACTGAGGCAGGCCACGTCATAACCCCCATTATTCTAATGGGGCACCACAATGCTTACTGACCTTCATCATCAACAGACACGGCTGGCCACAGAGATGACAGTGGGTGTGTGTGTGTGTGTCAGTTATTCATACAATTACAATATGTGGGAGCAGCGCCAGCTATTAGCGTTGTAGTTAGATGTACTACATGGACTTTACAATGCTACCACAAAACAAATGTTTCCTTAGTACCATTGGAACAGCGCGATACTAAGATGCGCATGCATACACACATACATGCACACCACATTTAGGTATGATAAAATATTCTCCAGCTGCTATGAAGACGTGAAGCCTCACCAGACCTCCTGGTTTAATGAGCTGATTTGGGTCAATTCAATGCACACACATAATTGCTAAAGGACATATGCACACACATATGCTTCCACTTGATATGGTATGTTCATAAAGCCCCTCAATGAAACAGCATTTTGGGATTCATCCATCTTTGCTTCATCAAGCTGACAGCAAGAGACTGAAATCAATCACAGACTGAATCCAAAAATACGCATGTTTTTAAAGAATGTGGAAGTTTCTGGCCCAATCTGATATCCCAGCAGCTGTGCTCTCACCTCATGCAGCCAGAGCAAAGCTGTAAGTACAGTGAACCGGCAGAGAGATATGAAGCATTATCTGACAGAACGATAGCTAACTAATAGACCTCTCAGCACACACGCTTAAAGCCATCAGCACTGATAAGACAGAGAGCGAGGGAGCGCGAGAGATAGTCAGTGAATCTGAGGAAGAGAAAGAAGAGAGGGGAGCGAGGCTTTGAAGAGAGAGGACAGATCAGTGCGCGGGTAATCTTAATATGGATATTGGATCGTCACTGAGTCAACTCAAGTGTATTCGCTGAGTGATTTTAAACAACAGGTTCTTTCGGCTTTACGAAAAACAACTAGACACAAAAACTAATTAAACCAAAGACGATAAAAAGAAGCTAAACCAAAGATGATAAAAATTCAAAGAAACAGTGGGAGAGCGTGTGTAGAAAACTGTGCACACACGTTTGAGTGTCTGCACCAACCCACGTGTCTGTGAATGGAGCTGGAAGTAAATGAATAACAGACTGCAGCTGAGAACTGAGGCATGTTTGTAGGTGGTGCTGAATAAACGGGTTTGATTTAATAACGAGACGAGACGATCTGAGAGCTTTCTGTGGATGTATGCGCCCCAAAAATATCTTATTAGCCTCTCCAGCGCTACGTACTTATTGAACTCATGCTGTTTCAATCAGCCTCAGATAGTGTCTGTTCAGTGGTGTAAGGTTGCCGCACGTCATCGTGTATTTATCAAAGCCTATCCTCACAACGCAGTGTATTCTGGCGTCTGGTTGGCCATGATGGGCTGGATAACATTCGCATCAGCACATGCATCTTCCTCTGTGTGAGACATTCAAGTCTGAGTGGTCTGTGTGTGTTTGTGCATGTGTGGCTGTGCATGTGTGTGATGTATCAGCTCAGTCGGACACTTACGATATGAGGAAGTGCTGACTCGGTGAGGGCAATTCATCACTTGAACCATTTTGTTAAGCAACACATCAACACCTCTGGCGTCATACCTGGAGTAACTAACTGGGTGCAATATGACCGAATGATCATCCATCCATCCATCCATTTTCTATGCCGCTTATCCCTTTCGGGGTCGCGGGGGGGCCAGAGCCTATCTCGGCTGTCAACGGGCGGGAGGCGGGGTACACCCTGGACAGGTCGCCAGCCGATCGCAGGGCACAAACACACAACCATTCACACTCACACTCACACTCACACTCACACTCACACTCACACTCACACTCACACCCAGGGCCGATTTAGAGTCACCAATCAACCTGATGGGCATGTTTTTGGTCTGTGAGAGGAAGCCTGAGTACCCGGGGAGAACCCACGCATGCACAGGAAGAACATGCAGAAAGACCTGACCCGGGAATCAAACAGGCGACCGTGCAGCCCCGAATGATCATATTCTGTTTAATAGCTCCATCAATCAATCAAATTATCATCAAATTATTACCCAATGTCTACTGCAGTGCCCAGCTACTTCCTGGTTAACATCACTTCCAAACAAGTGCTTTACATAAGAGGGTTAAAGCTGCACTCGAGTATCAAGTATCAAGTACAAGTATCATATGAAAGGTGTCGCTTATTGTGACAGACCCACTGATATTTATCATGACGCTCTGAGACAATGTCACAGAACATTTTAGCATTTTTCAGCTAGCTGTTTTGGCTTTACTTCTTAACTTGACTGTCGGTTCAGTCTCAGCCCTCTCTGTTTTCAGCTGCAGCAGACAGCTGTTTTCAGGCGGCAAAGTTAGCGACTAGCTGGCCAGCATAATAGAGCAGCTAGCAGCTAATGAGCCAGATATTTCCCCCAGGGGTTAGTGGAGAGCAAAACAGAGCTAAAAGGAGAGTGAATATTGGACTCACATTTGTCAGACGGACAGAAACACATCTAACAAATGCATTAACTCAAAATTACAGTTAATGTTGCTCCGAATCTGACTAATGTGTAAATGAGCAACATGTCAGCCACCTCAACTTTGATAATCTGCCAAGTGATCAACAATGCAGGTTAAAATAGATTTGATGAAATTATTCTTCTCATGTTGCTCATGAATTGAGTTATACAGCTGTGTCACTGTGTCACTGGTCCCGTGTCTAACATTTAGCTGGGGAGCAACATGATTTCATAACAAATGGAGATGAGGGCAAAAGCAGAATAATGAACCGATTCATAAAGAAAACTGACCTCTTCTTTAAAAATCACTTCTAACTTAGGCTTTAGTCTGAGTCACAATATTACTCATCTGATATTCAGTTGAATTAAAAACATACTGTTGGCCACACTACTCCTGAGAAATAGTTTCCATATCACTCACAGCTTTGCTGCTTAGTCATGCCAGTTCATAAAGGCTACTAATGTAGAAAAATATCCAAAATATTAACCTTTTTCTATTATGGGTAAATGTCACTCACAGATGCACATTTATGATTCATATCCTGAAAGCAGATAAACACAAATGATCAAACGATACATAAACACATAACAAGGCATGATGCACTCTGGAGCCTTTTCACATAACAGGCAGATGCACATACAGAAACATCTGAGCCATTAGCTACAGCATATACAGCAATATTTGTCCTACCACTGTGCCCTTCTCCCAAATCCTGCGTTTCACTTGCACCGCCACATTCTCTCAAATCTCTGTGTGTGCCTGTCTGTGGGTGCGCGAGCGCGTGTGTGTGTGGGTGCGCATGGGGGTGTTATTGACAGTCAGCAGCGGGGGGTGTGTGCTATGTTGTGAGACACTGACAAGCTGTATTTCATGGAGCAGATGAAGCATTTTGAAGTTCTTTAAATCCCTTTAAGGGTCCAGCCGGGGACTTAGCTTCTGATGCCGCCGCCTCTGCTGCTGCTGCTTAAGTCTCTTGCTGGGAAAAACTGGGGTCTAGAAGATGTCGCCCCTGTTACTGTGCGTGTGTGTGTGTGTGTTTTTGAGAGAGGGGCTGTCTGCAGGTATTGTCTTGCTTTTTCTTCTGTGTCTTTGCACATGATTACAATTTTAGAACATATACCCTCAAACCTTATCTTGACTCTGGCCCCCCAACCTCTACGCCCTGACCCCAGTCCAACATCCACGCCCCCTCAGACCCACTGAGGCCTGATCTTCTATTCTGAGGGAGTCACAGGAGGGAGAGCGAACTGACAGAGTTCCAATAGTGTGGTTGTTAGACATGGCAGGGCTGCTGTGGGCTTACCTGCTGGCTGGAAAACTTCAGCTCACATCCCCCTGCTCCTCCTCCTCCTCCTCCTCTGTCTCATTCTGTCCTTCCCTGCCTCCCTCCGTCATTACTCTTGCCTTCCCCTCTGGTGGTCCTGCAACTCCAATCGCTCTGCTCTTATTAC